>NW_015505511.1:976498-989676 GCF_001515645.1 Sinocyclocheilus grahami | reverse complement strand
ACTATACTGTCAAATAAAAATAAAGACAATAAGAACAAATAATCTAACTACAAGCAACAGCACAAATAAATACAATAAGAGCAAAGATACAAATAAAATAAACAGTGCTTTTAGGTAGGTCTAACATTAGTTTTTAGGTACAGAAATTGAATAAAGTAATCAAATGTAAAATAGCATTGTATATTTGACTGCATAAATTAGATTTTTAAATAAATAAATAGATAAATTAAGATGAATCCTTATTAAAGTTACAAAAGCTATTCAATCAAAAGCAGTGACTGTTTTTTTGTTGTAGTTTGAATCACTTTAAGACAATGCACGGATCCAGTACACTGATACTGTATGTTCAACCAACTATGTCTGCCAGAATACTTACCAAAATGGGCATGTTGACATCATTTTTGTGTGAATTTGTCCATTCAAATACAAGACTTAAAAAACGAACTCAATATTTGCCTGCGACGTGGGTTTGCATGCTTCAGATAAGCGCACACACAGATCTTCTCGCACGCTAGTGAGTTCCCATTCGTGTCTTCTGGCTTTTGAATTTTTAAACTGGCAAGGCTTAAATGAGTTTAGTTTTTTCACAGATAGCAAAGTGTGCTGTGTGCGGTCTCACCCGCGCACTTGCGGCATCAACACCCAGGTGATGGCGGCATAAATGACTGGTCATATTCGAGCATACGACACTCGCATTGAACAAAGAGTGACTGGCTTGTCCACGCTGTTGTTGTAGTATATTGAGAAGCCAGAATGGGTATCCATCGACAGAAACATACATTAGTCTGTTTTACGTGGTGTTAATTTTAGATGCATTGTCAGATTTAAGCTGAACCGCAGTGCAAGTGCGTGCCAAACCGTGGTTGGAGAACGGTAAGGTTCGATTTTTTACAGAGAACAATTACACCCCTAATATATACATTTATATTAATTATACAACAGTTCTTTCTGGTCCTCGAATCTGAATGGCTGATAAGAGTATTGATATTAGAGTCCAACAGCCGAGTAAATCTAATGGACAGTCTTTGGTCTCATTAATCTATTATTAGTTTCAGAGCAAATAGTTTTGGCAAAATCTCATCATGTTATATTTGTAACTTCAATGCTGTATATCAGAGCGCTTCCTTTGTACTTTTGACTGAATTGCCTAGCAACTTTTATGATGGCTGTTGTTGTTTATTAAATATTATTATTCAATAAATAATATTTTATATAAATAACAGTAGTATTTAGTATTAGGAAACAGTGTGTGTGTGTGTGTGTGTGTGTGTGTGTGTGTGTGTGTGTTTTCGTGATGGTGATTTTAGTTAAATTTTCACCATTAGATGGCGACAAGAGAGTTATACGGGTCTGCAGTAAAGACTTTTAAACTGAAATTGAATTCCTTCGTTACTAGTTCTAAAGTGACGTTTTGGAATTAGTAACGGAGACTTGGGCTCAGCTGTTAAACTGTCAATTTTAGATTTTAATCTGTGGCAGAAGGAAGTAGTTCTGCACAAAAGAGGGCTTTTAACGACACTCTGTTTTTATTTGTTTAATGTATTTTCACACTCCTGCTGTCAAACTGTTGTATAAACACAATATCACACTCGTAGACGTGAGATATGGCTGTATATTGGCACGCTGTGATTACCTACGCCACTCAGCCTGCGGCCTCGTGCCTACAGCCAAATCATACCCGTGCCGATATACAGCCATATCTCACGTCTACGAGTGTGATATTGCTTATATATATATACTGTATATATAAATACTTATACTAAAATACTAATAATTACTATTTACACCATTAAAGATTGTAAAAATATGGCACAATGAACTGTATTACTATGAAGGAATGTTCCATATTTATTTTTCTGTATTTAGAATTTTGCACTTCATTGTGTTCTGTTTTAGAGTTAATAAAAATGTCTGTAAAATTACTGGATAATGTCTTTACAGTGTACTTATAATTAGTTATCGAGAACATGCTATTAATTACATTATTAATAGTATTATTGGCACGTAACATTACCTATCTATCTGGGATTATCCGATTGGTCCCATTTGATCAGACTGTATAAAATAAAATAGAAATGACTAACTAACTAACTAACTAAATGTAAACAAAAATTTTAATTCAAACTGAAAATATAAAAATACAAGCTAATTCAAAATATGAATAAATACTATAATAGTATCTAAATAATACTTAAAAAAAATTAAAAATAAAGCAACTGCAAGATACTGAAATGGGATAAACATCAAAATTCACACTGTTTCATAAGTACAGCCATGTCATGACCACGTAAACGCAGTAAACATTTTATGTGCAAGGCCACCAGAAAGAAATGAGATTGAATCATTCAGAGAAATTCCATCCACTTGAAATCACATTGAATTCATCCATCAAGTAAAGTAGTTCCACTTCAAAAGGACGATTTAGACTTAAATCTCAAATATCAAACTTTTGCACAGAATAACAAAAGCTCCGCTTTTCTGTGAAATCCCCTGAATGCCTTGTCCAACTGTAAGTGCATTACCGTAAAACTTTCGGTTTGTTTTTTCTGAACTGAGAAATAATTTTCTGTCCTTCGTGACTCAGATCCTGTCAATAGAGTATGTTGTATTTATCTGGAACATTCTTTAAAGACAAGCTGCCACTGCTTTCCATCTTTCACGGCCGACAGCAGTAAATCAGTCTGTTCATAACTTTGAATCACATCAACGAGCCAGATTGTTTTCCTCGGCTAATAATTCATATACGGATCATCCATATGGCAGAGTGAAAATATGTATAAAAAGTGCCTGAGTAATGAGATTGCAGGGCTGGTTAGGGACTGATAGTTGTTTTAGTGAAACGGCAGATGTTCTGGTGACGGAAAAAAAAAGCTTTTATGCTGCACATTAAAGACAGTTAGATAGAATGAGAGAGAGACAGTGGATTGAGAACATGGAAGATGATAAAAAGAAAGCCAAACTCTGGTGATACGCACAGAGAAAGTAATATTTACTGGAACTGGGAAGAAAGACAAGGTATTTTTTTCTCACCGGGGGAGTAGCCAGCCAGCCGTACTTGTCCTCCGTGCGGTTCATGTCTCGGTCGAAAGCGTACAGCTGCCGGTAACGCAGGTGATCCAAGTCTATGAGGTTGAACTGCCGGCGGGCGTAATGATAACTCTCATTGTTGCCGACTCGGGGAAAATCCAGCCATTCCGGATGGCCAAACTCATTGCCTGCAATTAAACACAATAGAGAAGTTTCTTACAGACTGAAGACAAATGCTTCAAAAGCTAGTTATCGTTGACTCAGTTGCATTGAATGTCTGATAGAAATAAAGTATTTTGACTTTCTTTGTTGCCACAGCCACTTTGGACATGCGCCGATGAGTCAAAAGTTCAACTTTTTAATGATTTTTGACATTCAGTCTCCAGAGAATCTTTCTGCACTGGTTTAGGTCTGATGGGGTTATAAACCTATGAATAGTTCACAAAAGTAAGAACATCACAAAATATGGCAGACCATTTTTTTCATGACAGAAATGAAATCAGAGAAAAACTGTTACTACTGACTATTCACTTGATTTGATTATTTCTAACAAATATATTTTGGTATTTAAACTAAACTTTGGCATGTTCAAAAGTGTTATTTAATTGTATTTATTTTTTACACTTATTCGGCAAAGCAGCAAAAGTTGACAGTAAATATATGAATAATGCTACAAAATATTTTTATTTTGAATAAATGCTGTTTATTTGAACTTTACATTCATCAAAGAATCCTGAGAAAGAATGTTTTTAAAAACATCAAGCAGCATGACCATTTTCAACATTGATAATAATAAGAAATTGAAAACGGTTGTGCAGCTTAATATTTTTGAAAAAAAAAAATTTCCCCAGGATTCTTTGGATTTTCAGGATTTCTGCAGGATCATGTGACACTCAAGACTGGAGTAATGATGCTGGAAATTCAGCTTTGCATCGCAAGAATATATTACATTTTAAAATATATTACAATGAAAACAGGTATTTCAAATGAATAATGCACGGATCCAGTACACTGATACTGTATGTTCAACCAACTATGTCTGCCAGAATACTTACCAAAATGGGCATGTTGACATCATTTTTGTGTGAATTTGTCCATTCAAATACAAGACTTAAAAAACGAACTCAATATTTGCCTGCGACGTGGGTTTGCATGCTTCAGATAAGCGCACACACAGATCTTCTCGCACGCTAGTGAGTTCCCATTCGTGTCTTCTGGCTTTTGAATTTTTAAACTGGCAAGGCTTAAATGAGTTTAGTTTTTTCACAGATAGCAAAGTGTGCTGTGTGCGGTCTCACCCGCGCACTTGCGGCATCAACACCCAGGTGATGGCGGCATAAATGACTGGTCATATTCGAGCATACGACACTCGCATTGAACAAAGAGTGACTGGCTTGTCCACGCTGTTGTTGTAGTATATTGAGAAGCCAGAATGGGTATCCATCGACAGAAACATACATTAGTCTGTTTTACGTGGTGTTAATTTTAGATGCATTGTCAGATTTAAGCTGAACCGCAGTGCAAGTGGGTGCCAAACCGTGGTTGGAGAACGGTAAGGTTCGATTTTTTACAGAGAACAATTACACCCCTAATATATACATTTATATTAATTATACAACAGTTCTTTCTGGTCCTCGAATCTGAATGGCTGATAAGAGTATTGATATTAGAGTCCAACAGCCGAGTAAATCTAATGGACAGTCTTTGGTCTCATTAATCTATTATTAGTTTCAGAGCAAATAGTTTTGGCAAAATCTCATCATGTTATATTTGTAACTTCAATGCTGTATATCAGAGCGCTTCCTTTGTACTTTTGACTGAATTGCCTAGCAACTTTTATGATGGCTGTTGTTGTTTATTAAATATTATTATTCAATAAATAATATTTTATATAAATAACAGTAGTATTTAGTATTAGGAAACAGTGTGTGTGTGTGTGTGTGTGTGTGTGTGTGTGTGTGTGTGTGTGTTTTCGTGATGGTGATTTTAGTTAAATTTTCACCATTAGATGGCGACAAGAGAGTTATACGGGTCTGCAGTAAAGACTTTTAAACTGAAATTGAATTCCTTCGTTACTAGTTCTAAAGTGACGTTTTGGAATTAGTAACGGAGACTTGGGCTCAGCTGTTAAACTGTCAATTTTAGATTTTAATCTGTGGCAGAAGGAAGTAGTTCTGCACAAAAGAGGGCTTTTAACGACACTCTGTTTTTATTTGTTTAATGTATTTTCACACTCCTGCTGTCAAACTGTTGTATAAACACAATATCACACTCGTAGACGTGAGATATGCATGATATTTGATAGGATTTTAGTTAAATTTTCACCATTAGATGGCGACAAGAGAGTTATACGGGTCTGCAGTAAAGACTTTTAAACTGAAATTGAATTCCTTCGTTACTAGTTCTAAAGTGACGTTTTGGAATTAGTAACGGAGACTTGGGCTCAGCTGTTAAACTGTCAATTTTAGATTTTAATCTGTGGCAGAAGGAAGTAGTTCTGCACAAAAGAGGGCTTTTAACGACACTCTGTTTTTATTTGTTTAATGTATTTTCACACTCCTGCTGTCAAACTGTTGTATAAACACAATATCACACTCGTAGACGTGAGATATGGCTGTATATTGGCACGCTGTGATTACCTACGCCACTCAGCCTGCGGCCTCGTGCCTACAGCCAAATCATACCCGTGCCGATATACAGCCATATCTCACGTCTACGAGTGTGATATTGCTTATATATACAGTGGGTACGGAAAGTATTCAGACCCCCTTAAATGTTTCACTCTTTGTTATACTGCAGCCATTTGCTAAAATCATTTAAGTTCATTTTTTTTCCTCATTAATGTACACACAGCACCCCATATTGACAGAAAAACACAGAATTGTTGACATTTTTGCAGATTTATTAAAAAAGAAAAACTGAAATATCACATGGTCCTAAGTATTCAGACCCTTTGCTCAGTATTTAGTAGAAGCACCCTTTTGATCTAATACAGCCATGAGTCTTTTTGGGAAAGATGCAACAAGTTTTTCACACCTGGATTTGGGGAGCCTCTGCCATTCCTCCTTGCAGATCCTCTCCAGTTCTGTCAGGTTGGATGGTAAACGTGGGTGGACAGCCATTTTTAGGTCTCTCCAGAGATGCTCAATTAGGTTTAAGTCAGGGCTCTGGCTTGTGCTTTGCCACAATTCTGTCTCTGAGCTCTTCAGGCAGTTCCTTTGACCTCATGATTCTCATTTGCTCTGACATGCACTGTGAGATGTAAGGTCTTATATAGACAGGTGTGTGGCTTTCCTAATCAAGTCCAATCAGTATAATCAAACACAGCTGGACTCAAATGAAGGTGTAGAACCATCTCAAGGATGATCAGAAGAAATGGACAGCACCTGAGTTAAATATATGAGTGTCACAGCAAAGGGTCTGAATACTTAGGACCATGTGATATTTCAGTTTTTCTTTTTTAATAAATCTGCAAAAATGTCAACAATTCTGTGTTTTTCTGTCAATATGGGGTGCTGTGTGTACATTAATGAGGAAAAAAAATGAACTTAAATGATTTTCGCAAATGGCTGCAATATAACAAAGAGTGAAAAAGTTAAGGGGGTCTGAATACTTTCCGTACCCACTGTATATAAATATGAATACAAAAATACAAAAAAAATTTAAATAATTAACTAGTTGTATTCATAATTTATTATATCCTTATTACATATTAATTTATTACAATTATGATTTTAAATATGTGTGAGTGTGTGTGTGTGTAGAATTGTTTTCATTATTATATATTAATTTATTAAAATATTCAGGAAAAGTATATATGTGACCCTGAACCACAAAACCAGTCATTAGGGTCCATTTCTTTTTAAATTGAGATTTATCTCAAGCGTTCCATTGATGTATGGTTTGTTAGGATAGGACAAATTTTATATAAATAACAGTAGTATTTAGTATTAGGAAACAGTGTGTGTGTGTGTGTGTGTGTGTGTGTGTGTGTGTGTGTGTGTGTTTTCGTGATGGTGATTTTAGTTAAATTTTCACCATTAGATGGCGACAAGAGAGTTATACGGGTCTGCAGTAAAGACTTTTAAACTGAAATTGAATTCCTTCGTTACTAGTTCTAAAGTGACGTTTTGGAATTAGTAACGGAGACTTGGGCTCAGCTGTTAAACTGTCAATTTTAGATTTTAATCTGTGGCAGAAGGAAGTAGTTCTGCACAAAAGAGGGCTTTTAACGACACTCTGTTTTTATTTGTTTAATGTATTTTCACACTCCTGCTGTCAAACTGTTGTATAAACACAATATCACACTCGTAGACGTGAGATATGGCTGTATATTGGCACGCTGTGATTACCTACGCCACTCAGCCTGCGGCCT
The DNA here is from genome assembly GCF_001515645.1 of Sinocyclocheilus grahami. NCBI lineage: Eukaryota > Metazoa > Chordata > Actinopteri > Cypriniformes > Cyprinidae > Sinocyclocheilus > Sinocyclocheilus grahami. The sequence goes on along the minus strand of NW_015505511.1, from coordinate 982,274 downwards.
CGTGCCTACAGCCAAATCATACCCGTGCCGATATACAGCCATATCTCACGTCTACGAGTGTGATATTGCTTATATATATATAAATATGAATACAAAAATACAAAAAAAATTTAAATAATTAACTAGTTGTATTCATAATTTATTATATCCTTATTACATATTAATTTATTACAATTATGATTTTAAATATGTGTGAGTGTGTGTGTGTGTAGAATTGTTTTCATTATTATATATTAATTTATTAAAATATTCAGGAAAAGTATATATGTGACCCTGAACCACAAAACCAGTCATTAGGGTCCATTTCTTTTTAAATTGAGATTTATCTCAAGCGTTCCATTGATGTATGGTTTGTTAGGATAGGACAATATTTGGCCGAGATACAACTATTTGAAAATCTGGAATCTGACGGTACAAAAAAATCTAAATATTGAAAAATTTGCCTTTAAAGTTGTCCAAATGAAGTTCTTAGCAATGCATATTACTAATCAAAAATTAAGTGTTGATATATTTACAATAGAACATTTACAAAATATCTTAATGGAACATGATCTTTACTTAATATCCTAATGATTTTTGGCATAAAAGAAATATTGATCATTTTGATCCATACAATTTATTTTTGGCTATTGCTACAAATATACCCCAGCGACTTAAGTGTGGTCCAGGGTCACATATGAAAAAGAAATATATGAATAAAATAAATTACATATAATTAATTTTTCAGTTTTTTCTGATATTTATTTATTCATATTTATCTGGCCAATTATTTTGTTATTTTGACTGTACATTAATTCATATGTAGGTGTTTTATTGACTAATAACATGAGTGATTCATAAAGTGTCATATGTTATGTAATCATCACGAGATGATAATTTACCTCGGGCCTGATGATGAACTCCACGTTATCAAGCAAGCTTTTGTCTGTGAGGCTGGCAGACACCACCCTTCTCTTGGTATCGAGTTCACTCTTAAATTGTTTTGAGCTGAAAAAACGATCATTTTCATAAAGCACCACTCCAATACTGGGATTTCTGTTCCCTATGGGAAAAGAGAAGGAATAAGGTATTCAAAACTTTGACTATTAATTATGTCCCTCAAAATGAGAACAGAAAAATAAACAGTACCCCAGTCTTTCTGGGAATCATTCTGCAGTTTGATATTTAACAGGAGTTCAATGGGACGTCCTGAAGAAGATGCCACATTAGCATTGTCTGCAACCAAACCGATTCTTTCGGGAGAATTCTCTGACAGTCCTAGTGGAATGCAGCTTAGTTTAGTTTAAGAAGTAGAAATGTCTTTCTGATTTCTACACAGAGGTATAATATTTACACTTGAGCTTGAAGCTTTATTTGAGGTTTTGGTACTGACCTGTTAGAGCGTAGAACTGCACTTGTGAGGTCCAATTTGACAACCTGATGCTTTGCACTGCTAGATTTGGTTGCACCAGCACACTAGAGTTAATGTTACTCATGTTCAAAGCAAAATCCTCCAAAGTCTTTGTAAGACTACAGAAATGATGCACATGAAAGAGTTAAACATATCCATCTTAACATTGATCATAATAATAATGATAATGATAGTAATAATAATTATATATATATATATATATATATATATATGTAAAATGCAAATAGTTGAGTAATTAATATATCTAAATGTAAATGTTGTAAAGGGACACATAAATAATGCACTCAGTAATTTTTTCCGTAACTTTTTAGCGTAATATTTAATACTGATATTTTTCCCAATAAACACTTCTAAAAGTATTTTTTTATATAAATAAAAACTGTACACAAAACCCAATGAATTTTAGCACATTAACTATTGTTTTCAAAGTTTATTGGAAATTTTGTCATTTTGAAGTAATTATTATTATTATTTTTTTTTTAAACAAATATAAAAAAATCTACTCAGTATTTTTTTTGTCTAAAACAACAACAACAAAGTAACTATTGGTAACTTTTTTGTGTAATAAAATTGAATATCCATTTTTTTCACAAAAAAAAAAGATTTGTGTCTTAAGAAAAAATTTGCACAAAAATAAATACATTTTACCATGGTAACTATAGTTTTTCTGAAGCTTTGGTGAGCCACTAATAATTAACCCACTATAATTAAATTAACTTTTTACATTTGTTTAAAAAAATGTTTTATAATTAAACATTTATTTATTTGTAATTGCTTTGCACAGAAATGTGTGGTTTTGTGTTTATAATGTGTGTTGTGTTTGTGTGGGACAGGTATGTGTGGAGTGTAAATACCTCTCAAAAGCATTGTAAGTGTCTTCAGAGTATTGGTCTTTATCAGTGTGCATGAGCTGACTGATGATGGCCACCACTGGCTCTGCAACTGACTGCAATAAAGATATATTATTATTATTATTATTACAATATTATTACATTTCTACATAATGAGTTTGGTCTAGTCACACTGTTAGATAAACATACATATTTTATTGTCTGTACATTCTTACCTCATTTAACATGGTGGCAGACAGCAGGTTAGAGACAATCGTAGCAGCTGAGGTGATGTTGTGGGACGTCAGCCGCTCGGGTTTAGACGTAAGCATCTGGACACTGGAGGCAATGTACATATTCTCTTCCAGAGTCCCCTAAACAAAACAATCAAAGCTAAAACCATTGTGCCAATCTGTTGTCTAATCCAAAGCACTTTAAAATACACTGAAAACGCCAGAGTTCAAACCATTGACTACATAATGACTACAGTAAACTGAATGCAGTTGTTATATATTATACATTTTATGCAAGAAATGTATATAATGGGCAGTAAGTTTAACATAAAAAATGGATAACATAAAATAACATGGCTAAATGTGAAAATGAAAATGTAATAAAAACATTAAATATTCAAAATATTAATAAAAACTAATGATACTAAAATTACACTCGCATCAACTTTTGTCATTCAAAATGAATGTGAATTTGTTCAAATTGTCAACCATTGTGCCCTATTAAATATCAAAGATGTAAATACAGACGTTGACTTTGCTTTCGAACACCTCCAGGTTCAAGCCACAGTCCAGAATTTTAAGTCCACCAAATGTGTGGAAAGGTGTTAAATACAAACACTGAGCCGACGCCTTAGGAATACCAGCTACAGAACATATAAAAGACAGACAAGACTGGTTAAACATGTTAACTTACGAAACACAAACCAAAGAAATGACATACCCAAGCTCAAATAGTTGCAGTTTAGCATATTTTGATATGTATTTCTGACATAAACTATTTCTGACACAAATTAAGTTAAATTACTGCTAATTTCCTTTCTTTTAGTTTATTTATTTATTTTTTGTATAGTTTGTCAAGATAAAGGATCAATTATTTTACAACCTAGTTCCTCCCATTAATGCTTATATATCATGTTTTTGTATTTATGAATGTTTTATTTGTTATACTGCATACCACTGGCTGTTCCTGGAGGGCAAAGCTGTGTTGAATAACTAATCTGACCGATCATGGTGAGTGGGAAGGTCAAACCTTTGAGTGTTTCCTCTGAACAGGTATTACCTGCAACAAAACCATTTTGGGAACCGTCATATCGGCAAGTCATTCTTGACCATATCATAAAATGGTTTTACTTATATTACAAGCTAGAATTTAAGAGAACTCTTCAGCGATACGTACCTGTAGGTTGAGTAGTGGTTAAAAGCGGGTTAGGGCTGGTACTTGATGCTGACAAAGTGGTCGAAGCACTTAATGCAGTGGTAGTATGGGTGGTAGTGGTAGTGGAACTGGTAGTAGTGATAATTGCGGTGGTAGTGGTAATAGGGGTGGCAGTAGAATTGGTGGTAGTGGTAGAGGTAATAGGGGTGGTAGTAGAATTAGTGGTAGTGATAATAGGGCTAGTAGAATTGGTGGTAGTGGTAATAAGGGTGGTAGTAGAATTGGTGGTAGTGGTAATAGGGGTGGTAGTAGAATTGGTGGTAGTGATAATAGGGCTAGTAGAATTGGTGGTAGTGGTAATAAGGGTGGTAGTAGAATTGGTGGTAGTGGTAATAGGGGTGGTAGTGGAATTGGTGGTAGTGATAATAGGGGTGGTAGTGGAATTGGTTGTAGTGGTAGTGATAATAGGGGTTGTAGTAGAATTGGTGGTAGTGGTAATAGGGGTGGTAGTAGAATTGGTGGTAGTGGGAATAGGGGTGGTAGTAGAATTGGTGGTAGTGGTAATAGGGGGGGTAGTAGATGGTAGTAGAAATGGTGGTTGTGCTAATAGGGGTGGTAGTAGAATTGGTGGTAGTGATAATAGGGGTGGTAGTAGAAATGGTGGTTGTGCTAATAGGGGTGGTAGTAGAATTGGTGGTAGTGATAATAGGGGTGGTAGTAGAAATGGTGGTTGTGCTAATAGGGGTGGTAGTAGAATTGGTGGTAGTAGAATTCGTGGTTGTGGTAATAAGGGTGGCATTATAATTGGTAGTAATGGTAATAGGGTTGGTAGTGGAGGTGGCAGCATTTGGTGTAGTGGTCCAAGTGGAAAGATCATCAGGTGTTGTTTGTAGTAGCCCCTTGTTTATAAATGCTGGTCAAACAGAAAAAAACAATTTCATTTAGATCATTTTTTAACCACTTTAAATAACAAAAGCGCTGTCCCAACAGCTCCACTCTTAATTTTTTTTATTATTGGCATTGATAGTTCCATGAAGAGCCTTTATCATCCATTTCCTGTTCACAAAAGGTCCTTTATACTGGAAAAGTTTCCAAAAGGGGATTTTAATAAAATAACCTCTTTTTTTAAGTGTGACGAGCATATAAATAACTTTATTCCACTATAAAGGATACTCTTAAAATTAAAGGTTCCAAGATTTTTTGAACCATTTTGTTTTTCCCCAAAGAACCTTCAAGTGAATAGTTCTTAAAAGAACCATTTTTTTTTCTTAGTGTGAGGAACATTTTAATAATCTAAAGAGCCTTTTAAGAACCTTTTGTGCAATGAAATGAATCCATGGATGTTGAAGGTTCTTCATTGAACCAAAAATACCAATAAAGACCATACATTTTTAAGACTGTAGATTCTAAAACATCCTTTACACTAGAAAAAAAAGATTATTTTAAGATCTGTTCACTGGAGAGTTCTTTGGGGAACCAAAATAGTTCTTCTATGGGGTGTAATGAGTTTATTTATGCAAAACAGGGCCAAGACAGTATTTTTATGGCTCAGCACTTAGACATCATTTATATGTGAAGCTCTAGCACATAATTCTTTAAATCCCTGTGACACGTGCAAATAAGTCTAAACTGGAGAATCTAAAACGGGTCGGCAACCTACCAACAGTGATATACCAGGGCGGATTTAGTGATTTGGGGGCCCCAGGCAAAATACAGGAATGGGGCCCTATACAATTTCACACATTTACAACCTTGAGGTTCCTTTCACTGTTGCTCGCTGCTGCACGACCGTGTCCAATCTTTAAGATTTTTCATGGACATGCTATAAATAAAGGATTTCTTTAATGTTGTAAATCCCTTGTTCACATTTAAACAGAAATTATAATAGTATTAGAGTAGGTTGGACACTAGGTGGTGCATTGGGGTAATTTTCACTATGCAATTGTCTACACAACGCAAGGCTGTCTAATTCTAAACTTTAAAATATACATTTATTTTTATTTATTTTAACTGCACATTTAAATTAAACTCAAGGAAATTATAAATTTACATGCTTAAGGATTATTTCAAACAAACATGAAATGTGCCTGTGTGGAAAGTGACTGTGCATGGTCCTTCTTGGGTCTTTCACAAAAACGAGTGAGCG
>NW_015505511.1:937010-976169 GCF_001515645.1 Sinocyclocheilus grahami | reverse complement strand
GTTGCTTAGTATTAAAATTATAGCTTCAGATGCATGATATTTGTAGGGCCCTATGAAATCCGTTTTATTTTTCCCAAATTAGCCTAAGTTTTATTTTTTCCAAAATCTTTTTTTCCGTTTGAATTTTTCTGGATTCAGTTTTTTTCTTCTTCTTTTTTTCTGGATGATTATATAAAATTTGAACAAAAAACATGTCTAATTAATTAAAATCATGAAACTTGTTTAATTTAACAGCAATTTAGGCCTAACAAATATTACATTCTTAGGGCCCAAATTCTGCGCTTTCTTTTTTTTAAATTACCGCGATATGGACTAGTGTATGTGAATATTAAATGGCAAAAATACTATTTAGCTACTACAGACGACAACCGCGAACTTTGCAGGTGCTTAAATAGCAAACTAGCAAACGAAACGCGCGTCTGCGCCGTTCATTCCGTCACATTTTGTCACATTCTGTCACATTCCGCGTTACACAGTAAAATCAGATTTTATGAATAGATTCCGGGATTCCGTCCCCATTTTCTACATCACCCTACTTTTGCTAAGAAGCACGTTCAACGCGGACGCACAGACAGTTGTCGTGGTAATGAACACCAGAGCAACCACTTGTGCGTCCGCACTGAACGCGCATCTCGCATATAAAAAGCATTTTAAGGGGCCCTTGGCTTTGGGGGGCCCTTGGCTTTGGGGGGCCCAAGGCGGTCGCCTACCTTTGCCTAATGGTTAAGTCCGCCTCTGACAGAGAGACAGTCGCTGGCACGTGAGCAATAGGGAAAACTGCATATCGACATACATTTTGAGGTAATAATTTCTCATAGTCACACAGCCTGTTAGGAGCTATAAAATATTAAAGTGAGAGAATTAACTTGCGGTAGTCTACAGATGCGCACATAGGCCTACTCCGGCAAACTGTTGGCGCTACTGCTGCGCAGCGGTTTAACAGCGCTGGTCAATGTCAAAATAATTTAGATGGTCAATCAAATAAAAGTAAGCAGGTTTTACTGTTCACAGAAGCAGAGCGCAAATTCCAGCGCGAAGCATCAGTTTACCGTTGAAAGAGAGTGAGTTGGTCTTGGCCATGGTGGAGTTTGGAGTGTGACTGTTTGAGGTTTTGGACAGGTGTCTTTTATACTGATAACAAGTTCAAACAGATACCATTAATACAGGTAACGTGTGGAGGACAGAGGAGCCTCTTAAAGAAGTTGTTACAGGTCTGTGAGAGCCAGAAATCTTGCTTGTTTGTAGGTGACCAAATACTTATTTTACCGAGGAATTTACCAATTAATTCTTTAAAAATCCTACAATGTGATTTTCTGGATTTTCTTTTCTCATTTTGTCTCTCATAGTTGAGGTATACCTATGATGAAAATTACAGGCCTCTCTCATCTTTTTAAGTGGGAGAACTTGCACAATTGGTGGCTGACTAAATACTTTTTTGCCCCACTGTAAGTTGAAGCTGCAAATCATTTAATATTAGAAAACTGTTTTACAATAGAAAAATTAAATGACCGTCAGCTATATCCAGTGATGCAAAGTAGGCTACTCAACTTTTTTTCTCATATATGGAGAGAGAGAATAAGTTGCTTGTGTTAATTGCCTGCTTCTGTCTCTCTGTACAAACAATGAAGCTGAGTTTAGTTACTTAAAAAGCAGTGATTTTACCTCCCTTGTTGCTGAGAAATATAACGTAGCGATTCAGCATCGTCATGGGGCAGCGCTGACAAGATTATGAGCTCCTGAATGTTTCTGTCTGCACATCGCGATCTCTGTGTGCACCAGGTGTGTGTGTGTGTGTGTGTGTGTGTGTGTGCACGCGCTCATACAGTTAAAGCAGCGCATTAATAAAGAACGGTGATTAAACTGACCGGTTTTAACAGGGGGGAGGGGGGGGGTCGCTGAAACTGTATAAAAAATATAGATTTAACAACAAAAAAAAGAATTCCTTACCTGTTTACCTGTTCCTTCCTTAAGATTAATTATATAGGATATAGCCTACACGTTTTTATAGATTCAATATAATTTTCACACTCAATATAACTTATTTAAATTGTATCAAAATATGTTATAACAATCATAATATTATTGTTGACATCAACCACATAGAAATATAGATATATATAGATATATATATACGTATATTAACATATCAAACGGGAGACATTTCAGACAACCACTCCACTTAGCCTCAGTGACAGGAGCATGTGCTCAACGAGAGTTCTTCAATTAGCCTTTTTCACACTTCCGGGTTTTGTATTTCCGGCGTTCGCCAACGCAGGGTAAAGTTACTTCCGGTAACAATGGCGGAGTCTAAGAATAAGTGTTGCTGTAGCGTCCCTCAGTGCACCAATTCTAAACAAAAACAACCATATTTGAGTTTTCACGGGTATCCTTTAAACGAAGACCAAAAAAAGAAATGGGTCGTCGCTATTAGACGGGAGGAAGGGTCTACGTTCGTAATTCGGAGAGCTAGCACATATGTCTGTAGTCAGCATTTTACCGCTGCCGATTACGTTACAGGAAGTTCGCGGCTGAAAGTTGGTGCCATTCCCAGTCGTTTCCCATGGAACAAAAAAGGCTAATTGCAGGCACATATGCACTGGAGCGTACGGTGGCCGAGAGAGCTCAACACGCTGCAAATGAAAAAACATGCAAATTAAGAAAACATCATCAATTTGACAACACACGTGCTGCAAATGCTCACAACACAACTAAATAAAGAAACGCACTGCAAATGCTGACAACACAAGCACTTCAAATACAGAAACACTGCAAACAGATACAGACCACATCAGAAATGTTTAAGGGAACCGCAAAGTGATAAACATGGCTGGGACATTTATCAATGTTTGCTCTGAAAAGTGAGATTTTTTGTTTATTTTAACATCCTGATCATAAGATTCCTTAGTTTTTTTTTTTCTCCTTTCGATATTATTAGCATAACTAACCTGACGAAATACACAATTACTACTGTGAAAGGTTATGTAAGTTGGCTAACACATTTTACCACTTCCCTTACAAAAATTAACCATAGCCTATGGTTTTACTATTAAAATAAATCAATTAATAAATACATTTATTATATAAATAAATAAATAAAAACAAAAAAAATGGTTACTATAGTTAAACCGTAAGCATGAAGAAAATTAACCATGGATTTACTACACTAACCATAGCTTAAACATGATATTTGTACAACTGTGGTTATACAAATGGAAATCAATACGCCAAAAAAAGTTAATTTTGTTGTGGTCTGTGCTACTTGTGCGTTTCTGTATTTAATTGTGTTGTGATTTACAGCGTGTTTCTATATTTGTGTTGTGAGTATTTGCAGCAAGTTTCTGTTTTTGCAGCTCGTTTCTTTATTTGGTTGTGTTGTAAGTATTTGCAGTGAGTTTATTTGTTTGTTTGTGTTGTGAGCATTAGCAGCACGTTTCTTTATTCGTTTGTGCTTTCTGAAGCTGCAGCGCATTGAGCTCTCTCAGCCTCCGTAGGAGCACGCTGTAGCTTGCATAATTTCATATTAAAGCGCAAAAGAAACTACAAGCATGCAATATCATAGTTAGGTCATCAGTTATATCATGAAGTTACCAAAAAGGCGATTAAAGCTCCCTTAAAACTGTGCATGCATACAGGTGCATCTCAATAAATTAAAATGTCGTGGAAAAGTTCATTTATTTCAGTAATTAAACTCAAATTGTGAAACTCGTGTATTAAATAAATTCAATGCACACAGACTGAAGTAGTTTAAGTCTTTGGTTCTTTTAATTGTGAAGATGTTGGCTTTTTTTTATTGGTCTTATGAAGTATTCTAATTTGTTGAGAGTGAATTGGTGGGTTTTTGTGAAATGTGAGCCAAAATCATCACAATTAAAAGAACCAAAGACTTAAAGTACTTCAGTCTGTGTGCATTGAACTGAAATAAATTAACTTTTCCACGACATTCTAATTTATTGAGATGCACCTGTATTTGTTATATGAGTCAGATTTAAGAACATGTCTCTGAAATAGTTTTCAAAACTGTCCTGGAGCAGCCCAGCACAGTCTCTATCATCTTGCACACCTGATTCAACTTGTCAGCTCATTAGTAGAGACTTTAAGACCTGAAGTGGGTCAGAAAAGGTAAAGAGAGTTGAGAGAAAATGCGATGCGTGTCAAATCTGCGTCACATTCATCAGCGGCAGCTCATAAAGTAATAGCAGGCAAATAACCTAATAACCCAGCTGCTGTTGTCTGTTAATCTAAGAACAAAAAAGAGGAAATCAATAACTTTTATAGTTTTAAGGATTCATCTATATTTAAATTAGAACTTAGTGTTTGATAACTTTATTCAATTTATGCATATTTACTACTTGTTGAAGGGAAAATATGACATTATAATGGGTTTATGTGGAGATTGTTTTCAGTTCACTTAAATTAGTTGTTATTTTTTAAAGTCTAATAAATGTTCAAAATGATAGCTCTCAATTATACTGTAACGCTGAATGGCTATAGTCAATGGTTAAATATTAGGGGGGAAAATTTTATGGAGACATCAGTAGTATTGGTATCAGTGATACTAGACTTCAGTCATAAAAAAAAGATGCCATTAAACAAATATAAAAAATATACTGTCTTTGTGTTGTTTGTACATTAATTTGAAGATTGAATGTGAAATTATCGCAATATAAAAGTATATTTTAAAACTTTAATGTTAGGTGATTAAGTGCAATTAATCGCGATTAATTTCAGAAAGAAAGAAAAAACACGCAATTAATAATTGTTTTAATCGATTGACAGCACTAATATAATGTATTGGTAATTAATTAAATAATTAATTAAAATAAATAGAGAGAGAGGTTTTTGTTGTAGTGTTAGAGATTACTGAAGGTCTGGATGGGGGGGTTAGATTTAAAAAAATATATAAAGTTTTTCTGAAACTTAATCTGTAATAATCCCTTACCTGAAAGAAATATGAGCAGCAGCATGAAGCGGTCCATCATCATCCCATTAATGATCCAGATCTGGTTCTCCGAAATGTCTGGTTATGACTTATGTATGATCTCAGATGTTGAGTTTGACATGATATATTTGCATTTTTAAGGGGGAAAAGAGCTATGGACACGGTAATGCACAATGTTTTGCAAAAACCAAAAATGACAATAAACATGTTGGGTCGGGCAGGTCATATAATTTTCCTACTTGGCAGACCTGACAAGTACACATGTCTAGGCTTTATAACTAGTCTGAATAAAAGTGTAGTCGTAATTATGAAAATATAGGCTATTTTAAATGGATAGCCCACAAATTCATGCCATCCCAGATATAAATAGATTTTTTATTTAGAAGAGAAACACCCTCCTCCTAAAGTCAGTCTGTACATCTGGGGCCTTTAATAATATAATAATAATAATAATAAAGAAAATACTTCAAGTCCAAATAAACACTGCATTGTGTAAAAGATTGACGTCTATCACACGTTTAAAGATAAATTACTTTTTTTCTCAACTTTATTTTGTTATTCAAAGCGAGCCTTGTATTAGATGCAAATCGCTGTCATTCACACATTTCAGATACACCATTGAACATCAGGCAAATTTACCGCACATCTCTACACTGGTAACACAAACTAATGGCCAAAAGCCCAAACCCCAAAAAGCATAAAACCATTACGATAAAGAAACAATTCTGCCTTTATAGTATATTAATATTTAGTAGCCTATATGTAGCTGTGCATGTGTTGGACACCTGTTTACAATACGTGCACATTCAGACAGCGAGACGAGAATTTCCAATGCCGGCAGGTCAGTGGGTTTTTCCTCCTGTCAGAACTACTTAAGTCAAACAAAGCGTCAATTTCTCTCTTTGTTGTTGTTGTAACTTGGCTGTTAACACTGATATACACTGAACCCAGATGCTACCGACATCAAATGGAAATGATGGTTTAACGTTAAAAACGCACTGTGCATTATTACTGACAGTGTTTTTGGAATGAAAACAGAAACATGCTGCACAAGAACTTCCATAGGAAAGGAATAAAGCTGAATGAGGTGCAAAGGTTAAACACGTTAATCTGTGTAAGCTAATAAAGCTTTAGAACCCATGCATCCATGAGAGTGATGGAGGATTCACTTACCTAAAAACCTCTACATCAACTCAGCTGCCTTGTTGGCTACTCATGTACTGGACACTTGTGTACTGGCGAGACCTAAAAAAATTTAGAACTACAGTACATAATACAGTTTTAATATCTTAAATGCACATTTTATGAGTTTCTTATTTATATTAATTATTTTCTTGAAATGAGTACACTACAACGTTAAGAAGTGTCTTAGTGGTTCTTCTAAATAACTGATAACATTTACATATTATGACTTCTTATAAGAATTACATAAAGCAAACACACATGGTAAAACCTGATGTCTGCCCTTAAAGGGATAGTTCACCTAAAAATCTAAATGTTGTCATCATTTACTCACCCTCATGTTGTTCCAAACCTGTATGAATTTCTTTTTTCTGTTGAACACAAAATAAGATATTTGGAAGAATTCTGGTAACCAAACAGTTGACGGTAGCCATTGACTTCCATACAATTATTTTCCCCATACAATGGGAGTCAATGGCTACCATCAACTGTTTGGTTACCAACATTCTTCAAATTTTCTTCTTTTGTGTTCAACAGAAGAAACTCCTTTTTGGGTGAACTGTTGCTTTAAGCAACTCACCAACCTTAGTTAATTATCTCCTGAGCATTTCTATAAAACAATACCCTTGGTTGTTTCATTCAGAGAAAGAAAAGAGGGGGGGGGGGCATTATTACGCCGTTATTAAGCTTAAAAAAAATGTAGTACTCATACTTATACATTTTTTTCAATCTTTATATTAAGCCAAACCAGAGAACTAATCCAGAGTGAATACAAATTTACCATCAATAAAGAAGTGTGGAATTTCAACAGCCATCTAGCAGCTCACAAACTACAATGTAATATTAATTTACTTTTTATATAAAACATATTCATTTACTTTTTTATTCTTATTACTTAAAAAATATTTTTGTTGTTTAGATTTGTTACATATTATTACAACCTCAAACAAAAGCATTAGTTGATTTCAGTCTATTCATTCAAAACTGACAAAAAAATAATTTCTGATAATTTTATTGAAAGCCGATTAGTGGAAAAGAGCAGAATATCTGACATACACTATTTTAGAAAATGGACTTTTGCTGTGGTTCTTCACACATCGTTTGATTCCTCATCATTGAGGTTACATTTCCTAGATGTGCCTAGATCCCAATGAATCCCTTATGAATACAATTTGAGGTCATTGTTAAACAGCATGTTGAATTGTGGTGGAAACAGAAAGAGATTACAAACTCAGCAGTTCAAACCTAAGCAGAAATGGACATCAGTGACGTCTTGATCTGGGCCAAGAGCCAGTGGATGAGAAGATTGACACTGAACATCCTTTAACAAATCTGATCTCCTCATAGGCTCAAAATACTTAGTCAGGTAATAATAAAAACGTATGTGATCGAAGAGCCTTCAGGAAGAGAAAATAAAGACACAAATAAGCAGCTGACAAACTATTATTCTCCAGCAGTTTCTTATTTCTTCTTTTTATCTTGTGTGTTGGTGAACCAGGCATCCAGCAGCTTTTTGCAATAGTAGATCTGCCAGCCATGCACTTGAAGTGAAATAATCAAAACTAAGTACATTATAGAGACAGCAGAAAAACCAAAGATGAACCTATAAGCTTTGCCGTGCCGATAAAGCTGCTGAGCCACAGGGAACATCTCCATGCCTCCATAAAGAATAGGACCGACACAGAAAAGCCCAGCGCTGATCATTGAGATGACCAGGTAACTGATGTTGTTTTTTGGCAAAGCCATGAAACTGAAGACGGTAGGTATGATGCTCAGAAGATACAGATATTCCCATTGGTACGGAGAGGCCACCACTTTATGGGATACCAAGTTCAGCTGACTGACCACCACCTGTGCTGCTACAAGCAACCAGACCACTGCATGAGCGATGTTCAGCTTCTTGATCTCAGACTTCAGGGCCACACTGAGGGGATTGAGAAGGGTCAGTTCAACAGGATAAGAGTTACTGCATTTTTTAAGTATATTTAGGGGATTGTTCCCCATACCCCCATCATGTCTTAATATATTGGATAACATGTCGTTTACTTTCATTTATCATTGATTTTTCTTTTTCATTTATTTTAAAGCATTTCCCTACTTGGGTTTGTACAAGAAGTGCATTATGCCATGTTTTTCTAAAATGAAAAACTGGATTTTCTTTGTATTCGTTTTTATTATTATTATTTAAAGTTTAAGTACTGTGCAACTGAAATACGCGATGTTGCTCACGGGACACTGTAAACAAAAGACACGAATATTACAAATCATATTTTTACATTAACATCAACCCACATACCTCATCTGATAGTGTGACGCCACGCGCTCGCGGTGCTGAAAGTCACTTCCGTCTGTTCCAGTAGCTCGCGGTCCTGATCGTGATGCCATGGCAACCCTCAACCGTCGACAACCTGAGGTAAAAGTAAACTAGGTAAATTACCTCACTTCTTCAGTGTATATGAGGCAAACTGTAGCCTACACTCGCGTTATGGTTTAACAAGCGTATATGATGTAAGTATACAAATGATAGCCAACGACTACGTTATAAACCGCGGGAAAGCAGAAGAGTTATCCTTAAACGATTTACAATTTACTCTCCCTCTGTTGTTCAAAAACTTGCTTTCTTCCGAGGAACACAATGGCAGGATGCTGGAGGTTGACAGGCTCAGTCACCATTCTTTTTAATTGTATTTTTCCATAATGAAAGTAAATGACCGTGACTTCAAACATCCCATTTGTGTTCTACGAAAAAAGACATAGAATATAAATAAATTTATGTAGATTGAAAAATAGCAATTTACCACAGATTAATATTGCAAACTATTTGTGATACTACAAGATTTCTTGCTTGCATGCAATACAGAACAATCTTATACGCTTCCGTAAATACTTTCCATTTTGTCTAAAATACTGACTTCATCCAAACTAACGTATACCAAAGCAAAACTGTAAATCCTCCATTTCTGCAATCGAAGCTGCCTGCGGTTTATCCTATTTTAGTTAAGTACAGAAGTTTTTTTTAATGTTAAACTTCGTTGTAGTTTTTGTTTGTTCACGACCTTGTACTGAACTGTAAAACAGCTGGTTGATATATATATTCACCCACCCGTAGCAAGATTTAACTATTAGTTATTAGTCAATTATTAGTTTACAAATATTGACAATGCATTTTTGATTCTAATGCAATGAATTTTCAGATAACAATAATAGTCACTCAATCCAACTTCTACGGCTTTTGCTGACGCTTCCTACCGGTATAGCAACACTTTGATTTCTACGAGACACAATACACGTTAATTCACAGTCATAATCGGTGTTACAAATAAGATGATGCGCGCCATATCATACTTATGAACACCCATACTTTATACCTACCTTATTTCAACATAAACCAGCAAGCAACTTCACGCACATACAGTAGAAACGTGAGTAAAAGTAGCTCTTCTTCTACACGTGCGTTCGTCTGGACATAATGCAATATCGCCCTCACTGGCGCGGAGTGGGAACAATGATTTGGAAAAGAGTTTCTATAGATTTGCATTGAGAGGATTGATACAACGGATGAACATACTTGGTTATTAAATTATGCAATATGTTAATTAAATCATTATTAATTGCTTAGGTTTCCAGAAATTACACACTATTTAAAAGCAGCAGCTCAGTGTCTGGCTAAGTGTAAAACATCCAAAATTCCATAAATAATGGTCAACATAAAGATTGAAAGCAGGGATTTTTTATTGTTTGTGGAATTCCCTAATTACAAATCCACACAATTTTAGACGATTCAATTTATTAAAAAACCACAACAATGACATTAAATCTTTACTCCAAATGTGTTTAACAGTTTAGCACCATTGTCAAAAATAACAAAGAATAAATTCCTTCTTTTTTGTCCCACCAACTTTTTGCACATATACAAATTTAGTTATTCAGTAGTAAAAATAAAAATAAATTACAGAGAGGTTCCTAAGACTATTTGAATTTAACTTAGAGTGTCCATGTGGCCTTATCAACTTGTATATACTGATATTGTACTTATTAACAATTATTCAGTACTCTTGAGTTTGTTTTAATAAACAATGATCCGATCTACTCAAATCAGTTGGGTGTGAACATGTACTACATGTAAGGTTCAGGATATTTCAGATATGTATTTTAATGATGTTTTTAATTAATAAGATCACTGAAAAGCAAAATCTAAAAAACATAACACTTATGTGCTCACATACTTTCTTGAAGTTCATTGAGATGGCACAATGATAATCTAAGACAGCAGAAATATAGTGCATATCCAACAATCTGAACATTCTTCATTATGTCAATATCACATCATTTTACATTGATATGTAGTCAGTGTGACCCCATCAATATACAATCAATATACTGTCAAACAATAGGAAATATGCAAATAAATAATGTGATAAGAGTTCTAACAAAGTGCTAACCATATGGATAAACGGATAATGTAAGATGCTGTAAGACTGTTTCAAATTATGCAATTATGTGTATGCATAAAACATACAAACATGCTTTTCTATTCAAACTTATCAAGTGGCTCTATACTGATGGCACATACAGTTTACTTTAGAAAAATTTAGCATTGATTTTATATGAGTGATTTTTTTTTTCACAAATTCACATGGGATATAACAAATATCCAGAGAATGATGAGTGGACATATGGGCCAGCATAAAGTCCTGCAGCTTGGTCTGATGGTAACTGGATATGAACAGTGTCTCCAACTTGTAAGGGCAGCACTGCACTCCCTGATGCTTGATCCAGGTAACTTTTTTTGTATTCATCATATGTATACATAACTGGCTCATTGTTCCGGTACAATGCCACCCATACATTGTTTCCTTTGCAATTAACATGGTAGACAAAGTAGTAAATTCCAGGTATTTTGCAAGTGAAGATGCCAGTTTGAGAGTTGTAATTTTGGTTGCCATTATATAAAATCTTGTTGAAAACAACAGGTTGCCCAACTGGAGGAAATGGTGTTGTCAACTGAGCTGTAAAAGCAGGCATCTCTATGCCATTCCTACCAATAATGGCTCCTCCAGGCTTTTCTTTCTTATAACCATTTTTTGCCCCATCTAGCCCAGGACCTGTCTCAGGAAGGATTTGCCCAATAAATGGAGATTGAGCAGGAGGTCCTGGTAGGCCAGGTGGGCCAGGAGGACCAGGTATTCCAGGCTGACCTGGGGGCCCACCAGGTCCAGGTATACCAGGTGGCCCTATTGGACCTGAAAGCCCAGGTTTTCCCTCACCTGGCATTCCAGGTTTCCCTGGTGGTCCATATTCCCCTTTTGGGCCTGGTAGACCAGGTGGGCCTATTGGTCCCGATGAACCCATTAATCCTGGGATTCCCATGGGCCCTGGATGACCTTTTTCTCCTGGGAATCCAACTTCTCCTTTTGCACCAGGCTTTCCAGGGGCTCCAGGTTGTCCAGGTAAGCCTTTATGTCCATTTTCACCTTTAGGTCCTATGGGACCTGGTAAGCCTCTAGGCCCTGGTTGCCCCAATTCTCCTGGGAATCCTGGCTTGCCTGGAAGTCCTAGAGGCCCAGGTTCACCTTTTGGACCAAGTTGTCCCTTAGGTCCTACTGTACCACCCTCTCCTTTTGGACCAGGGAAACCTATACCTCCAGGTGGTCCCAAGTGACCTGGAGGGCCTGGAAGGCCACTTGGCCCTGGTGGTCCAATCATTCCAGGAAGACCACCATGACCCTTTTCACCTTTTGGGCCTTGGGGGCCAGGAAAACCACCATGCCCTTTGTCACCTTTAAGGCCAGGATATCCAGGTTTGCCAAAACCAGGCAAGCCTGGGTTGCCAGGTAAACCAGAGGGACCTGGCATGCCCCTTCCACCTGGAAGACCTGGTTTCCCTGGCAAGCCATCCAGACCAGGTTTGCCAAAGCCTGGTAGTCCTTGTGACCCTGGTGGTCCTCTATCCCCTGGGACTCCAGCCAATCCTGGTTCTCCAGGTGCACCAGGTTTACCTTGGCCTCCAGGAGTCCCAGGTAGTCCATTCAGTCCTGGTTTGCCAACTCCTGGAAGTCCTCCTTGTCCTGGTGGTCCTGGAGGTCCAGGAGGTCCCTTTACTCCTGGCAGTCCTGGGAGGCCATTCCCATTCACACCTTTTGGTCCTGGGACACCAGGGATCCCAGGGAAGCCCTTCTGTCCAGGTTCTCCACGATGTCCAGGTTGTCCTGGGAGTCCTTGTGCACCTGGTTTTGACACACCTGGTAAGCCATGTGGCCCGGGAAGGCCTGGAGGTCCTGGCATTCCTATTGGTCCTTCACCACCAATTGGTCCCAACACACCCCTCAGTCCTGGTAAACCTATACCTCCAGGTTTTCCTGGTAAACCTGGCATGCCTGGCTTTCCAAATCCTGGGAGTCCTGGTGGACCCTGAGGACCAGGTTTACCTGTAGGTCCTGGGATACCATGACCAGGAAGTCCTGGAGGGCCCTTAGGCCCTGGAAGTCCCATTGGACCAGGCTCACCAGGAGGACTTTTCTCTCCTCTTGGAATAGTTTCACCTGAAAAAAAATTTTAACAGTCATGGTCACAGCAACGTCAACACTTGTTCATAAACTACACATTATTTGCATATCTGAAAGTTACAATTTAATATAACATTTAATATATTTTGGTTTCTTGGACCAAGATATATTCAATATGAATCAGTTGTATTATTTTAACCTATTTAGTGAATACAACAGAGCCAAAATGAGATTAAACAAAAATGAGCTACCAGTAAACCACGCAAACATACAAAACACTCTCCCAAACCTCATTAAAATCTGGTGACAGGTGTTTTCAAGAGTTTAACCTATCAGAAAGTTTTAATATGCTTTCTATCAGCTAGCTTTTGTCAATATTGCAGCTTTAAGCACAAAGTATACTTTGGCCATCTGAGTTCTGTGACGGTCTGCGCACTGTCCGTGTGATGCAATTGCCATTATCAGAAGTGTCTGCAGATGTATGCACACACTGTCCATGTCCAGCCCAATTTATGTGATCGCGTGGATGGTCCGCACACAGCAGCACAGGTGTGAACTGAATGTTGAGATATAACGAGTCTACTAGGTGGTACTGCACGTGTCGTTCATCCGCGCTCATCTGTGGTTGAGTATACTTTGAAAGCTGTGCTGACACAGTGCACAAGACGGAACGTGGAAAGTGAAGTATACCCAGGCATTTACCTTTCATTTTAAATGAACCTGTAGAGTGAATTTTGTAAGCAAAGTAATTATTAAGGAATCTGCTAAATAACAAACCTTTTCCTACAATAGGTTTACCCATGTGCATGGGTATCTGTGGACGTTCTTTTGCATACTGTGGAAGCAAAGGCATCTCATTTCCATATGGTAAGTGTAGTGTTTCCTTTCCATGGTAATGGTGTTGGATTATTTGTTGGGGTATCCCCTCATTGCCATGTGACAGAAGAGGTAACTGTGGCAGAGGCTGGTGCTGTTGGGGCAGTGGCTTGTGACCATAAAATGCCCCTGCATGGATATGATGTAGCAGACAGAGTTGCTCCACCAGTACAAACAAGCGGGCAGAGAGGAGAGGCCCAGCCATGTCCTGTAACATAGAGCACAGGAAAGAAAGTTAGTTGTCTTAGAAAAAGACAGGAAAGCTAGCAGTACCCTTACACCAAAGTGTAGTGAAAGCATTTCTATGCCTTGCACATTGTTTTAGAGAAGACAGTGTAACGAGTTGACACCCATAAGCAGGGGCGGAGCCAGGGGGTGGTCAGGGGTGACCTAAGCTTGGCCACCCCAGTCAAAGCTGCAGTTTTTTTTTGACAAGAAATGCGTTTATTAAAGGGGTCATATGATGCGATTTCAATTTTTCCTTTCTCTTTGGAGTGTTACAAGCTCTTGGTGCATAAAGAAAATCTGTAAAGTTGCAAAGACTAAAGTCTCAAATCCAAAGAGATATTATTTATAAAAGTTAAGAGTCAACCACGCCTGCCTAAAACGGCTGTGAAAGCAAAACTACTTTGTTTGGCCTTCCAAAAGAGGACAATATCCGCTTCGTCATGCCTGAAGCTGAGCCGTGCTGGTCGCTGAGGAAATACATCAACTTTACGCTGTGGATCAGCTTTCACTGTGGACGAAGCGGAGTCCAGCCCGGGGTCGTCACTTGTGGTTTCCGCAACCCAGCCTGATGCTCCTTTGTCAAATCCGCCGGTCACGCCGTTCTCAAGCCCGCCTGCCTCTGCTCACTCAAGCCGGCCTCCGCTTACTCTAGGCAGTGGCTCTAAAGGGGTCATATGATGCGATTTCAATTTTTCCTTTCTCTTTGGAGTGTTACAAGCTCTTGGTGCATAAAGAAAATCTGTAAAGTTGCAAAGACTAAAGTCTCAAATCCAAAGAGATATTATTTATAAAAGTTAAGAGTCAACCACGCCTACCTAAAACGGCTGTGAAAGCAAAACTACTTTGTTTGGCCTTCCAAAAGAGGACAATATCCGCTTCGTCATGCCTGAAGCTGAGCCGTGCTGGTCGCTGAGGAAATACATCAACTTTACGCTGTGGATCAGCTTTCACCGTGGACGAAGCGGAGTCCAGCCCGGGGTCGTCACTTGTGGTTTCCGCAACCCAGCCGGATGCTCCTTTGTCAAATCCGCCGGTCACGCCGTTCTCAAGCCCGCCTGCCTCTGCTCACTCAAGCCGGCCTCCGCTTACTCTAGGCAGTGGCTCACTCTAGACCTCCGGCTTCCAGATGTACAGTATGTGGAAAATAATGTGTTTTTTTAACCTTAAACCGCATAAACACATTTCATTACACCAAATACACCAAATAATGTTCTTTTTAGAGGCATCATATTACCCCTTTAAGACGCGGAACAGCCATATCTCTTTATGACCACATCAAACGGGAGACTTTTCAGACACGCACTTCAACTTCGACTCAGTCAAACGATTGCGGAAACCAGAACCAAGCTGACTAACCAATAAAGCTGTAGTGAGCCCCTTTATTATAATACCTGGAGGTGAGGAATAATACACAAATTGCCATATTCACTCAGCATTACTTGATCTAATTCACAAATATCTCAAATACAATTTAGTAGAAATTAATTGTATTCAGTTGTGTTTATAGGCACTAAAACAGTCCAATAATTTATAGTCAATCACATTTTTATATTGAAATAATGAAGATTTCTGTGCCACCCCAGACTGGTTGCTGGCCCCTCCCTGTCCACCCCTATAAAAACATCCTGGCTCCGGCACTGCCCATAAGGACATTGTCCATTCCATGACTGACCAATCACCTATCGGTTCTCATTTGAATAATTGTATTGATTCTAGAGTGCTTAAAATGTCAATACACCCTATCATCAATGCTTAGTTAAGGAAAATTTCTGTTACTACATGGCTGTATACTAGTGTTAAGAATAAAATTCTAAATATGCCTTTTCAGAAAATCATTGTTTGCACCAAAAACAACCATGAATTAGGAATGTTACACCATTTTCTAAAGCTAGTATTATTCAAATTAACAAGGAACAGAGCAAGGTTTAGTGAACTTGTTTATATATATATATATATATATATTTAGTACTAATAGCATCTATCCTACTTCTAGCTGCTATTAACTGGTCAGCAGAAGTTTCCAAACAACTAGTAGGTGTTGTTAACATAACAAAATTGGACAGTCATGTATTCATCTGTTTCAAATCAAGTTATGGAAGAACAAGCTGTTTTTGCAGCTGTTTTTCAATAAATGGTCTTTTTGAACTGGCATGGACACCTTAGCATCTAAAGATATGTTTTTATAGTAAATAAAGTTTCATAACAATCATTTATTTCTGAAAACAAGGAAAATTGTATTATTCGTGACATGACCCCCCTTTACAATGCTCTTCCAACTCAATCTTTTTACTGAATCTTTTTCAAGTTATTCTGTTGCCATCTGCATTATATATAATATGTTGCCCTTACAAAGTCTGCATTGTCCCTTCAATTCAGAGCAGAACAAGGAAAAGTATCAATATTTTTGAATCGAATAAATTAAATAATGAAAAAAAAACATCACCATGTACAAAATCATAATATATAAATATTAGTTCAGATTTTTTTAAAGGGCTTGTGAAATGTTTATTAGTTTAGTCACTGACAGAAGAAATTACCCCCAAAATTCAAATCAGCATCAAATGAACCGCATTAGAACCATCTAACAGTATATGGACTATATTACTTTTCTTAGAACAACAAGATGTAAATATATTCATTTACTGATGACTTGAAATATCCATTTTCAGGTCTAGATAGCATCTTTTCATAATGACCAACTGATTGCACATTACCCCATGTTTTATGCTAAAAGCTCAGGAAAAAAAAAATTGCACATTGAAGTTAATATTTGAAGTTTCTTAAATCAATTATGCATTAAAAATAATGAGTTTGTTTGCATTAACATAGACCTACTACACAAGTAATACATTTGTTATACCTAAACATGACCGTTAGAGGTCAGTAACTGCTCAAATATGAATACTGTTTGGATCAAGGGGTCTTAACTACACATACACCATCTGACTGCAAATAATCCTGAGCAACTACTTTTGAAATCAATGGGAAAGCTAACAGTTTGCTTCCTCCAAAACAGAAGAAAAGGCAAACTGTTAGCATTGTTTCTTATCCCATTTTTGAATGTTTTGTATTTAGTGTTTTGTGCATCATACATAAAGCTTAAAAATGATCAGCAGATAATACCAAAATTTAGAATCACAAAAATGTAGACTGCCACCACGTAAATCCATCTTTATGAAAGCCTTAAACTGCAAGTAACACAAATGCAAAAAAAATCACACATTATCATGCCGTCTAATTAGCAGAACACTATGGCACAAAAAACCCTATTTCTTACTTTTTTGCTCATTCTCTCTTCTCTTGAGAGCCACATGCTCTCAGGTCTGTCCTGAAATTGTGATGAATGGGAAACCCAGCCACTCAGTTACAAAGCGTTGGCTTTTTAGCACCCAGCCGACAGTTGTGCTAAAATCCAAAACGTGAGCCTAAACCAAAGCCGACCCCAGAATGGAGGGGGCATCCTGCTTTGATTGAGCGTAGAAAAATCTTAAAAGCTGGAATGCTTTTTAGGGAGTCGTTTGTTTATTCTAATACATGCAGACATATTGGGACCAGTGTGTGGGTGGGATGCCAGAGCTTTGATTTCCTTTTGTGAGCTACTGTAAATGGAGATCTTGACTGATCTAGCATGACTAGAACAAAAAGACAAAATAACATATTAACCATTTTTCTTGGGATGCTGCCAGCCAGGTTGACAGTGACTCCAAAGATGCTTTCCATCTCTTTCACTTCTCTAAACATACTCCAGTATCATCTGTTCAAACCTTATTCTTTATTCAGTTTCTGTAAGGGAGAGTGTAGACCTTTTTTAAGGTATTAATGTATGCATTTAAATAATAATAGCAATAATAATAATATAGGTTGCGCTGGAGCCCCCGGACTTTTTTTCCCATTTGCCGGACTGAGCAGGCCATGCGATAATGATCCTTCCGCAGGTTCACCTACGGAAACCTTGTTACGACTTTTTTACGACATTTTTTAAAAATGATAAATAAATAAGATAGTTATTTTAAGGGGCATTCTTTTCATAGGCTACATCACATCCTTTGACATTCATTAGTTCCCTCATTCATTGGGCACTGAACACAAACCAAACATTTCATGCCTCAGAAATGAATTTCATTCCTCAGGCCTCCCTAATTTATGACTCCACCCAGTGATTTGTTTTCAGAGGATCTTGTGTCATTCTTAGTGCTGACTATGTTCAGTCTAGAACTCTCACTTTGGAAAAACAACTCTTTCTCTGTGTTCGACTAGACTGGCAAGCCAAAGTGAATGTCCATCCAATGTTCTATATCCAAAAATGTTGTGGGCATCAAAACAGCCTCATTCCATTGAAACATTTCTCAGTTACTGCTGGCCATGTCTGAAAAATATTAAGTGATACAGAATACCATAATCAATAGCTCTTATTTGCATTCATGGTACACACCCAGCATAAATCACCAAGGAGATGCCAAAACAATCTCAAGTGAAGCAGTTCAGGAGAGGTCATGGGGAAAAAAACATGGCTCCTAAAAGCTTCCGTTCATTCTAAACCCAACAACTCACAACCTGGCCTATTTGAATTTCCATGCTTATTTATCAGATTCACATGGTTGAAACAAGCTTCTCACGTTGTTCCATCCGGCCTACATTTGGATGTTCAAGCATGCCAGAAAAAAAAAATTTGGCACAGAAGCCAAAGGTCAAATGAGAAATATGTTGACAGGCGAAGGTCAAAACCACAAGGACAAGCAACCGACACAACAGCAACCCTACATATCCACTGCAGAGATCAGGAACCAATGTTTTCCTCTGTTCTTTTGGCCCAAATTTATAACCGCAGCGTTTGTCTGTTTGGTTTCATGCCACAGCTCTGTTATCGCCCTGCCCCGATTCTAATATAATCAAAGTTCCATTCCTGCTTTTCTGACTGCTTCCAGATGTTTCTCTTCAATTCACAATAAACAAATAAAGAAGAGCATGCTGGGTGTCAACCATATAATCAAAGTTGGCATGATAAGGTTATATGCTAAGCCCTACATTATTTTCGAGCCTTTCTATGATTTTTGCCAGTAGTGTCTATTTATTAAAAAAATATTTGTTATAATAATTATAATTATTGTTTTTTTAAATAAAGCATAATTTGCCTAATTGGTTTCCAAATGCCATTTAGTTAGATTTGTCATGAAATTTAGACATTTTAAGAGTAACTTAAATTATTTGTGTCCAAAAATAGTACTTTTTGCATCGAGACACTTTCAGGGTTCCCATGTTCAAAAAACGGTAAACATAAAAATATGAAAACATATCAGGTCTGGTAAATTAACGAATAAGTTAATTAATAAAACTTTGTATTGTGAATGTGTCTATAGAACATATATTAATCTACTTGCCATGCTCTAAAATATTGAATCGTCTAAATATTGCTTATTGTAAAATGTGAAGAGTGTCAAACCCAAAGGCAAACCAGCATGATCAAATTCATTGTTTGCAACTGCCTGTGTGACTCACTGGGCAGTAAATGTTTCTAGCTAATAACTGGAGGATAAAAAAGTTGAACTGTCCATTAAGGCCCATTTCAGTATCAAGATGTTTGTCATATTTTTGGAGAGAAAAGTATAAATAATTTTAAACTGACATACGATTGGAAATCACTTTAAAACAATCCACTAAATTACAAATAAATAGACAGGCCATGGAAAAGTCATGTAAAATCATACCAAAAGGGAACCCTGCACTTTTTCACCAGGTTGCTCAGGGGTGATAGTCAATTAAATAAAATGACCAGAAGACACTTTGGATAAAAAACATCTGCAACATGCCAAGTGAAACCCAATGAGATGGAATGGACACAAAAGAGGCTCCTTTTTTAAGTAGTACTGATAATTTTGTACAGATGCAGTAGTTCAAACTGTAGATCATTGCATAAGCAAAACTAAGGTAATGGGTTCGATTCCCAGGCAATGCTTGAACTGATAAAATGTATACCCTGAATGCAATGTAAATTACTTTCGATAAAAGTGTCTGTAAAATGAATAAATTGTAAAAAAGAAATGGTCAGCTTAGGGTGTTGCTTTCAATAACACTGACAAATGGATTCATGATGCAGTATTTTGGAGCTGCTGTTTCAGATTTGGCTACTGAATTTGAAGAACGTTACGGTTCTTTACAGTCAGCATGACGGTGATAATGACGTGCCGACAGTAAATAGCATAAGATGTCAAAAGACACACGCTCACCCACCCACACACACCACTCTGTGTTCCCACCCTACCAGTTACTACAGGTCATGCTTTCTCTGGAAATTAGAAGAGTGAGAGAAAGTTTCAAGACATTTCTCACATGAAACAGATGTCAGTACAATTCTCACACACAGATTCCTAGAACCTTTAACATCTATGGAACCTTTCAAATGCACAAAAGGTTCTATATAGTGGAACAAGGTTTCTTTAGATTATTAAAATGTTCTTTAGACATTAAAAAAAATAGTTCTTTTAAGAGCTGTTCACTGAAAGGATCCTTAATGGCACAAAAAAAAAGTTTCTTCTACTGCATCGCTGTGAAAAGCCCTTTCCAGAACCTTCACCCTCTCTTTTCCTCTCTGAGGAAATGAGCTGTCAATCTCCACCTGAAGTGCTAAGACCATCTTTCAAAAAGCAGCTCAAGACACACCTCTTCTGGAAGTACAGTAATTCACCACCAAAAAAACATTCTGCATTTCCCCTCCTCTCTAGCTTGTTTCCTAATCTAGTTGTCAAATAAACCTGGCATTGTATATAATGAATATTGTTGGCTCCTTGTCAAATTGTATAAGTCACTTACGCTTTGGATAAAAACATCTACTAAATGCACAAATGAAAATGGTTTGGAATTCAGTGTTCTTGCTGGTGTGATATTGCTGAAATACACTGCGGTTGAGTTGCAGTTATTCCACAGGACAGCGGAATGCAGAATCAGCTGACAGAACGGACCGTGAGCCAGAACTGCTGCCTGCTGTAAAACACATTCTCTCGCTCACTCAGTAACTCACACACTCACTTTTCTCTCTCAGGTCGAAGGGAAGTTTTTCATGTAACCATATGTTTTTTGTCTATGGGGAATAAGAGATTTTGGGCAGTATATAAACCATGATGAGGTAGCAGAAAGCCTTTCTGTCTCCTGTATAAAATTGAATAGGTGTCATTAGTGCCTGAAAAGGTCAGGAAAAAAATACATACATTTTAAAACTTTTTTATCATTTCATTTGGAAAGGGTATGGCTGACCTTTCAAGAAAATCATATTTTTCCATCTCAGCCACTTAGTACTAAAACTTATTTTCATACAAGACGGACTCAGGTAGTATCTTTAAGATTATTGTGTGCATTGTGATAAAAAAAACACTATAATAATAATAAAATAAATTAAATAGAAGTTATATCTACTGTATATCAGTGATGTTTGGGTATCAATAATACTCTACTATAGGATTTATTAATATGGTTTTATTAATAATATGGCTAATAGGTTTTTGTTTTATATATTCCATTTTAATTTTAGCTTTTTATGGTCTATATAGTTATTATTCATTTTATTTATTTATTGGCATTTTATTATACAGTGGAGATCAAAATTAGAGAACAACAAACAATTTCCTAAATTTCAAGGTCACTGTTTAGTCTTATTTGAACTTATCCTACCAGGAGTAGAAGGGCAGTTTTTTAAGCATATTTCATAAATTAATTGTATTCTGAAGCACAGTATAAAAAACTTAAATGAGATATTTGAAGAAAAAAAAGAACTGTGATCAAAATTAGAGAACACTTACAGATACCCCCAAGTTATTGGTTTTTGGTGTTATTCTGGCACCTGGTGCTAATTTCTTTAATAATAACAATAATTTGTTACATTTATAGTGCTTTTCTAGGCACTCAAAGTACTTTACGTTGTGAGAGGGGATCTCCTCATCCACCACCACTGTGTAGCATCCACCTGGATGATGCAACGGCAGCCATAGTGCGCCAGAATGCCCACCACACACCAGCTTACTGCTGGAGAGGAGACAAAGTGATGAAGCCAATCAGTAGATATAGGGATGATTAGGAGGCCATGATAGTCAGAGGCCGATGGGCAAATTTGGCCAGGATGCTGAGGTCACACCTCTACTCTACTCTTTTCGAAAGACATCCTGGGATTTTTAATGAACACAGAAAGTCAGGAGCTCAGTTTAACATCTTATCCAAAGGACGGTATAGTGTCCCTGTCACTATACTGGGGCATTAGGACCCACACAGACTGCAGGGTGAGCACTTCCTGCTGGCCTCACTAACACCTCTTCCAGCAGCAACCTAGTTTTCCCAGGAGGTCTCTCATCCAGGTACTGACCAGGCACAACCCTGCTTAGCTTTAAAGGGCAACCAGTCTTGGGCTGCTGGGTGATATGACTGTGGCTTTAATTATATGACAAACCCTATTTAACTGGCAGCATTCCTCTCATTTTCACTGAGATTGCAAGATGGCGGGCTGCTCTAAGGTGACTGAAACCCTGCAACAGCAGGTTGTTCTGATGAAGGCCAATAGCTGCCACAGCAAGAGAAGTTGGTCATTCCAAATCTGATTTCTAGAATATTGGAGCTTTACAATGACACTAATTCATTTAAGTCCCCCAAAAAGTCTGGTTGTGCATAAGACAAATGCACGAGAAGACAGGATAATGAGGAGAATCTCAATGGGGAAACAGTTCAACATTGCAGCTGGAATTGCTTGCCAGTTCAGCGATGAACAGAGTAAGGATTTGTCTCTGCACATTTAAGAGAAGTCAGATTGAAAACACATGTGTATAATAAAATGAAACATACATAACATTTCCAAATAAAAATTATATATACATATATGTATAATGATATTATTTCATTTAGCATTTGTTTAAAGTAACCTTTATTTTTTTCAATTTTTCCTTAGAAAATAAAAAGTACAGTAAAAGAATATAAAAGCAAAAAAAAAAAAAAAACGGGCATCTGACAGAATCAGAGTCGGTCAGAACGATTCTTCACTTAATTTAGAACGTATCGAATTGTGTTATGTGTATTTTAGGCCTGCTTATTTACCTTGATGTTCAAGTGACAATGTGTTAAATTCATGTTTGTTAAATGTTCAGAACAGTACATACAATAAATGATACTTTAATAAAAATCGACATTTAATAATACATTTTGTTTAATTATTTCAGTGTACTCTTTTATTATTTTATTAAATAACTGAACTTTTCCAGGCTTGGAAATCACAATTTTAGGACATTTGTAAAAAATTAAAAAAATAAATAAATAAAAACGAACATTAATCTACCCAAAACAGTATTATTTTTACAACAACAACGATAATAGTAATAATAATAATAATAATTCACAACATAAATTTCTGTAATTCCTGTTATTTTATATTAAATACCCTAGATTTTTCCAGGCCTTGAAATTACAATTTAAAAATATTTAATAAAAAATATGTAACATTAATTTACCAAAATACTGTACAATAACAAAGTATAGTTTTTTTCCAAAAGTCACAAAAAATATGTACATATAATGTTTCATATATTATTAAATACAAACCCATTTTCGCAATTTTAAGATATTTAATATAACAGTTATGTCATTTATCTTTACACGTATGTGTATTTTTATTGTTTTGTTTTTTATTATGTTTATTAAGTATATAGTTTGGACCAGTTATTGTCCAAATACTAAAAGAATCAGTAATGGAATCAATAAGGATCCATAACTAGAATTACAATATGAAATGGAATCATTATTTTTTTTAAATATTATTAAGAAGCTTGGTGGGGGGCCTCAGTGTCCAGAGCTGCCCACATGTATGGATCCTCTGAACCCTGGAGACAAAACATCCAGCCCTGAACACTGTAGGAAGCTGGGAAAATCACGCACAGCCGCCCTCTGGCTCACAGCGATGCCCAGTGCCAGGAAAACCAAAGTGAAACTAAAGTGAATGTGGCTGTAGAAATATACAAAGCAAGCTGGATAAAGAGCTGGATAAAGACTCTTACACAACAGCAGCAGGTGTGGTAAGCAGCAGGATATGAATCAGCATATCCAAAACATTGTTTAAAG
The DNA here is from genome assembly GCF_001515645.1 of Sinocyclocheilus grahami. Taxonomy (NCBI): domain Eukaryota; kingdom Metazoa; phylum Chordata; class Actinopteri; order Cypriniformes; family Cyprinidae; genus Sinocyclocheilus; species Sinocyclocheilus grahami. Next base: position 952,352 of record NW_015505511.1, on the reverse strand, counting down.
GATTGGACAGCAACTTGAGTTTGTTATAATTGCATATTAAAATAAATGAGAATTATATATATATCACAACCTTTTGAATATTGAATTTCTATGAATTTTACCAAACGTTTTTGTGACTGGAAAAATAATGTAATGTATTCACAAGGAACACGTGCCGATAAAATATTTTACACCCAATGATAACTAGAAGAAATCTAAAGTAAAATGAAGTGTCCATAATTCATCATATTTTATTAAATACTTAAACTTTAAACTTTTTCCATGCCTGGAAATCACAATTTTAAGCTATTTAATATAAAAAGCTATGTAACATTAATTTACCAAAAATTTGATTGTTTTCGTTTAGTACATTTATTTAGTATACAGTTAGGACTAGTTATTGTTCAAATATTAAAAGAATCAGTAATGAAATCATTAAGGAACTTGAGCTGGAATTGGAATATGAAATAATAATAATAATAATAAAAAATTACTACAACCTATATTGAAATTATCTCCAAAACATTTGAGGAGCATCAAAATATTTCAGACTTCAAGACTGCTGGGGGTAAAAGATTCACAATAGAAATTTCCATTATTTTTTATATTTTATTAAATACCATATTTTTTTTCAGGCCTGGAAATTACATTTAAAAAATTTGTTAATATTTACATGTGATTTCAGATAATGGAAACCCTAAAACAATGTACACCTACTCCACAATATTGACTAAAAAGAAAGAAAGAAAGAAAGAAAGAAAGAAGCTGCTTCGTCAAGGAACATGATCAGACAAAAAACATCTCACATGATTTTCCTTTGCATGTACACTCCTATTCAGATCAATATCAATACTTAAAGCAATATTTCAAGTCACTCATCATTTTATTTCTTTTTTCCTCCTGCAGCACGCATTATATATGTACAGCACTCACCTCTCTCTCTCCTGGCCTCTCTCTGTATCTTTCTTCGGTTTATCTCTCTCTGAGTGAGAAGTGAGGGATGTAGATCCAGAAGACAGAAGGAGAAATGTAGTTAAAGGCTTCAGGCAGCATGGTTTCCACTTTTATGGGCAGGTAGGAGGGGCAAGGCAACTCCTCAAAGGAGGTGGGCAGAAGGAAAAGAAAGAAAGGGAGAGAGAAAAGCGATCACGTAAGCCTCCACCCAGGGTGTTGATGCAGTAGCTGTTAGGTTCCGTTATGACAGTTACCCACAGTAGCCTACATTTAATTATTCAAGTCATTTAAAAACTTTGAAAAACTCCATGTTAAATAAATTAAAATAACTTGACAAACAAGGACTGTTATTGACATTTAATTTAAGATGACTTGCGTCAGTTTGTTCACTACCATAATTTACTAAATAACAGACTAAAATATTACACAAATATTTCTAATATAAAAAAACAGACTAAAACCTGCATTACTGTACCTTAGTCAGGTTAGAAGCTACAAAATGCAAATTCTGTCATCACTTGCTTACCCACAAGTTGTTCCAATCCTGTATGAGTTTATTTCTTCTGTTGAACACAAAAGAAGATATTTTGAAGAATGTTAGTAATCAAACAGTTGCTGGTAGCCATTGACTTTCATGGTATTTTTTCCCATACTATGGAAGTCAATGGCTACCAGTAACTGTTCAATTCTATACAACAAACAGTTGTATGTAGAACTATTTAGAAAAAGGATTGTCTCTTAATTTGTCTATTTTTGCTCCATCTGTAACGATAATATTTTTCCACTTACTCACCTCCACACAAGTAGTGTTGTTTTAAATTGTTGTTTTTAATAAAAGTTGTTTTTATTTAATTTCTTTATTTTTAAAATGTGTATAAGTAGTATTTATAAAGTTTTAGCTTTTAGTATTGGATCTGTTTTTTAGTTGTTTTAATACTACAATTGATTGCTTCTGTTGTCCTCATTTGTAAGTCACTTTGGATAAAAGCGTTTGCTAAATGACTAAATAAATAAATAAATCTGGAGTTTTGAACAAATCGTTTGAGTAAATGATTCAGCGACTCACTCTTACACTCTGAATGAATTAGTTGGTGCGTCCAAAATCAAGTACTGTCTAAGTACTATATTTGAATTTTAACTTACTTCACGACTGTTAAAAAAGTATGTTCCATATAGTATGAACAAAGTTGGGGATGCTTGTAACTGCGAATTTAAAATACAAAATATGAGTAATTGTATTTCATTACAGTTATATTTTAAATGGATGGTAATCTATATCTGAAAAGCATTTTGGATTACCAAAGTAATTTACTTTGAATTTTCATGTCATTTATTTCATTTTAATTTAAACTTTAACTTTAACTTTAACTTAATTTAAATTTTTCGAATACTATAACTGCGTCCCAAATGACGCATTATGCACTTATACACTATGCACTTATACACTATGTACTTATGCACTATGTACTCAACCATGTAGTGTATGAATTAAATAAGGTTATTTTGTCATTCATAAGTGGAGTCTGATAGCCCCTCCCCCTTCGCTACGTAATTAAAGCTTGACAGTTGAGTGGATGAAGTGTTCAATATTTCACACTTTATTTTTTCGGTTATTTAAGTGCATCATCCGGGTATTTAAAGTGCACTTTTTCTTTTTGAAATTGTCAGTGTGAACACCATAGATGTGTTATAGATGCCCTATTCGACCACTCCAGATACGTTGACACGTCCACCATTTTGGAACGGTCAACTTGACGTCATTCACCATAATAATCAATGAATATTCATAGATATACATGCGTATAACTTGCTGTTGTAGACGCACACAGTTAACTTGCGCTCGAGGGTTCACAGACCGTTCCAAAAATGGTGGATGACTTATGTATCACGGCCCATAAAAACAGTTGCTAATGAGGCACCTACATATATACATCTATGGTGAACACACTACTCGTACTATTTATACTACAAAATGTCATAGAATAGTGCATAAGTACGTGATTTGGGATGCACCTTATGAATTCGGACATACTGTTTTTCGCATCTAAAGGGATGTATTTAATTTCAAATGCAGCGAGTGTTTATAAACAAATCGTTTCAGATTTGAATGATCCATGATTTGGTTTAATTCGAACTAACATAGTACCGTATTTCTGCCATATAAAGATATGACAGAAATAGAAAGAGTAAACCACTATTACGAATTCAGCCAGTCTTTTTGTTTTGGTTTTTTGGTTCCTGAACGAATCAGTATTTTAAATGATTTGCATGATTGGCGCCTCACTTATAAAGAAAGTCCCTTGTCGCCACCTACTGGTGTAGCTAAAGATGTAACCTAACGAAGCGTCAATACAAAATCCCAACATCCCTATGTTTGATCATACTAATCTAAACATTATAGTTCTTACCTATATGTGTGTGCATGTTAATGCAGGTCTTGCATGCAGAGCTCCAGAGATTATTATGTTATTATTAATGTTCTGTTTCCTGCTGTGCGATGAAATGACTTTAATCTGTGAGATTGGCAGATGAATCCAGTGACTCACACTAGCAGGTGAATGTAAACCTCCGGTTATTCCTCTGTTCTTGTGTTGTTGGACAGTGTCAACGGACTGCTATGAGGGTGTCTGGACTATTTCTGCCACACAGTGGAAAAAGCGAACTTTTTAAGAGGTCAGGGACAATTTGTGCGGCAAGAAATCTTGACATTTGTTCAAAAACAACTCAAAAATATTTGACTGAAATAAGGCTTATTTATTTATCATTGCAAGAGTTAGACTGCTGTTCGTTCTGGTCATTTTCCCCCTCCATTCCTGAGAAAAGAGAACACTGTGTCATACGCCAAACCATGTGTTTTCCAAAGAGTGGCAAAAATCTTCTTTTTGGCAAAACATAGTGCCAGATTTACAAGCAACAGCATTCCTTTTAAGCAGCTTATGCTATTGTATTTTGGAATGTTGCCTTGTATGGCGGGATATTATTCTGTGTTGCCGCACACCGCCATACACAGCCAAACACCCACCACGTTTAATCATGTTGTTTGGATTCACAATGGCATAAACGACGCAGTCTTGCACAGTGCTTCCATTAATGCTCAAATGAACAAGTTATGAATCATTCTTATGTGGTGGAACCATTTTATACTGACGTACAGTAAGGGTAGTTCACATTCTCAAAATTCATAGAGCGCTGGCAATGCAACAAAACGGAGAAAAATTTAACATGAAAAATGTCAGAAATAGTTTGAATTCAAGATACAATAGCTATGTACTTCTGCAATTTGTATATAAACTCTTTCCCGCACAGAATGATGATGACACATTTTAGACATGTCTGTTAAAACAATGTACAGTGTAAATTATCTATATTATGTGGTAACTCAAAAAATCATGTTGTTTTCTGTATAGAGTCTCATTTCTGTTAAAGGCTGTTTGTGTGAAAGCACAATGTGAGCCTGCTGTTGTAGTTACGCTGCAGGCCTTACTTTGGATACAGTGCAGCTGTGGAAATATTTGAGGTCATTTCCTAGTTCTAATTCTCGCAATTCTTGCTTTCTCAGCGCAAACACTGCACCTGAAGAAAGTCCATAAAACAGGCTCAGATAAAAACATCATGACACACTCAACTGGCTTTTCTGAAATATTGAGCCATATGTCTGAGACGGCAGTGGACTTTTCCAAGTCTGCAAGGTATTTGAATCTTTTCAAATCGACTGTGAGAGTCACTCGTTCAAGACTTGGAGAAGTAAACAGACAGATATGAATGAGTAAGCTTAGCAGAAGAACAGCTGCTAGCAACAACACACTATTACTCTGAACAGTTTTTTTTGTCTTTTCCCACTATTTCACTGCTTTGTTGTTGTTGTTTTTTTCGTGCTAGGACAGACTACTTAATGGAAAACGGAAATAAACACTTTGTTTTGCCTGTATTCAACAAATGATCAAGGTTTGGTTAGTTAACGTGGTCAAAGTCCCTTTAAGACAAGTCATGTCACTCGGCGGCCATCTTTGAAATGCCCCTCGGGCATGCAAGTGCAGCTCCTATCTCTTTGAATGGGGAAACATCAAATTCTCCAAAACTGTTCACTAAGCTTATGATTAAATTTCATATTTGAAATCACCAAAGAAATCTGACAACAACTGTCTCATAAATGTTGTTTCTTTTGCTCAAATAGCGTTATAAAAAGCGTATTTTTCAGGCTAGATCAGCCAGTGCGCATGCGCAGTCCTAAGCGCATGTCTCAGAGCGCTGACTGTTTCTGTAGCAACCTGGACTTCTAATGGCAGCTGCAGTGATGCGCTGACTTTACCGATTAGCGATTGGCTCTTTCATTCAGAAGGCGGGGCTTCCTGCGATTGAGCGGCGCATTTATCCCCATTCAAAACTATACTAGTGACACGTCTTGGGTATTCTATAGTCTTTGGTGTGGTCCAGTTAGCTTTTAACAGAGGGAGCACTTAAAAAATTGCTGCATTAGCATTAGCATTAGCATCCTCACTTAAGGACGTCTTCATTTTCCATTTTCTTTCCCCGGCTGGAGCTCTTGAGTCTCTTGAAATGTCCCCGTTTTACAGCACGCACAAAACAACATGCAAATACACTGTAAAAGTCCGACCAAAACAGCCATCTGCAAACGTGTAGTGATTATTTTCACCAACAGAAGGCGCTGCGAGCCACATTGATTGTTGGTCACGCGCCGCTACTTCAGTTGTGAAGAAATATGAGAGCAGCACTATTATCATCAATTATCAAAAAAAGAGGTACAGTACCGTTATCGGTTTCAAGGTAGTCACATACTAACTATACATGTTAAATTAAAGTAATACTGTTTGTGTGCACTATATAACAAGGTATAAAAGGGTGCGGGATTGTTTTGTACATATTAAACGTTAATAAAACAGCCATCACAACTCGATATGAATGAATGATACAACCTAAAAATAACTAAACAATTACATTTGCACAATTACATTTGCAGAAAGCACATACTTTGTGGTCAAAAAGAGTCTAAAATGCAAAATAAGACGCCTAATTACACTCAGACTACACTCATAGTTTGTGATAATGAAAATGTTAAAAAATATTGGTTTTCATTAGTTTTCATCATATGTTTTCATATTTACTGTTTTATGTATTATTTTTTTTTGTAGAGTCATAATTTTGGGGTAACTGTTTTGATCTGTTTGCTATTTGCAGTTACCATTTACTGGTTTTCGTAGTGTGATTTTTGATTAGTTGTATTAAAACTGGGTCAGTTTGGTCCTCAAACATCATTATAATTATTAATTATAGTATTAGTATATGGAACCCACAACAATAATAAAAAAAAAAAAAACATATAATGCTGTATGGTATTTAATGTAATTTTTTGTCACACTTTATTTTAAGGTGTCCTTATTCTATAGCACGCTAATGTCTTTATGTGACTTGCTATGTGAAGCCAAATGTGTCACCACTTTGCAATTCTGCAACCCACCACTTTTTATTTTATTTTAATCCAGTATATATTTCACAATTAACAGCATAATGTTTTTTAAATGGCTTAAAATTATACTGCCGAAGCAAAATAGAGTGACAAATTAGGCTGAAATGGTAGCATTACATGACAAAGTGAGCAAAAGATGTAAAACAGGTCTCACTTTGTGAATGTGAAAAACTCATTTAGGCTTAATGTAACAAAGACACGCTTTCATGCAGGTTTCCCTAAATAGCCCAAGTCTGCAATTCTCCGAAGGCTGGTATTCGTTTTGTGGTGTTTGCTATCACGGTCAGCCTCTGGTTAATGTCCCAGCAGAGGATAAATCATGTGGAACATATTCAGAGGGTAATTTTAGTTTGAAAGGATGTGCCTGTCATCACCCTCTTACATGCGACTCACGCTATGTGCTTATGATGGCATAGCAATGATTGACGGCTCTAAAACTCATACCGTGGACAACTGAACAAACATGACAGCATCAGTTCTTGATTTGGGAAAATAAATCAAATGCAAGATTTGATCATTACATTTAAAACATTTATGTTTATGCATTATTTTTTCGTAGATTTTTGTGCTATATTCCAAGTCTTGTAAAATAATTGAAGTGTGAAGAAACTCAGTTATGAGTTACTATAAAACATAAAATAATATAGAAAATTTTACATTACAAGAAAAACTAAAACAAAATTAATAAAACTGAAATAAAAATAAAGCTAATAACTAATTTTAGAAATACTAAAACTTAGTGCTGTCAAACCATTAATCGCGATTAATCGCATTCTAAATAAAAGTTTTTGTTTACATAATATATGTGTGTGTACTGTGTACATTTATTATGTTTATATAAATACACACACATACAGTAAATATTGTATATATATATTATTATTATCTAAACACACACACACACACACACACACATTAATAAATATTATACACACACATATACACGCATACATAGTGTGTATGTTGTCATTGTTAAAAATATAAAATAAAATATTATATGCTAAATAATAAAATAATAAAACTAAAATAAAAATGTAATCTAAGTATTACAATTAATTAAATACAATTTTATTAAATCTAAAAAGAAATATTAAAAGTAATAAATAAAATGCTAAAACTAGTAAATAAAAAAGTAAAAAGGTAAATCAAACCATTAATAATATATATTATGTATTAATATATATTAGTATTGAAATAATACTACTTCACTATGCAAACACATGCTTAGATTTTAAGTAACATTTAAGTTTGTTATTTGATTTTCTTTTTTAGGAATTTGTACTTTGCAACACCAAAGACCGTGAATAATCACATTCTCATGGCAGACGGATTAATTTGTTATTTTTTGTTCATTTATTTGGGTTCCAAAATGCTCCTCCGAGACTAGCAATGTTGTGGGTGGACAATTTTTGCTAGCTGAGCCTTAAGAATAATTCCATCTCGAATGCAAAACGACACCCCGACACTCCGGAACACTAAACATGATGAGCAATCCTATTCTTCTCCTCCTCTCTGGGAAGTCATTCGTCTCAGAAGGAGTTTAGACAGAGCAGCAGTCTTTTATCAAACCAAACACCGCACCTCCCTTGATGTCTAGAAAGAAGTTTCCACACAATCCAGTTTGTAGAGCAAGCAGAGCATTCTTGCAGTGAAAAGACAGCCAGTAAACCACTAAGGGAGTCTTGGACAAGACTGTCTGTGATGGAATAGGATCAGGGTCAGTTTGGGTTCGTCTGGGTCAGGCTGCACCTGACCGAACTTTCTTTATAAAAACACTGTTTTATTTCTCTGTGGTAGAGCACACACAAATAAAGCTGCATCAGTTGACAACTTAAATTAAAAGTGCAGTATGTAATATTGACAGCTAGTGGATTAAATGGGTAATGCAGTCCACGTTCAAAATATTACAGAGAGTTGTTTCTTCCGTCCCATCCTCCTCAGACTCAACTCTCATGCGGGTTGCCAGATTGACACGCAACAGGAACAGTCGCAATTGACAACAGAAGGCAACGAGCCTTACACAATGTAAGCTGATAAATTGTTTTATCTGCGTTTTAATTAATATGCCATCTTTGATCCAGTTTGTTTGCTGGCTCCAATGGCTGGAAAACACAGCGTATTGCAGCCATTGGAGCCAGCAAACAAACTGGATCAAAGATGGCATATTAATTAAAACGCAGATAAAACAATTTATCAGTTCCCAATAATATTTTGGGTAAACTTGCAGTGGGCAGAGTCACACAGACCAAAACAAAAACAGACATTCCGACATGGAATGCACATTTTCAAAGTAGAATAACTGGCTTTAGCATGTTTCCAACATATCTGCAAATATATTATAGTATTTTTATGCTTTAGTACAGTCAAAAATACATACAGCACCTTTAATTAAATAGGGTTCTATGGTCATGGAAGCCTGAAAATATCAGGGAAAGTTAAAGTCATTGAAATTTCTATGATGAATATAGACTTTAATCAGGTTAGACACAATAATGAATTTAACGCGAATAAAAATGACACTGTGAGGGATAGTCTTTACAATGTCACACACTGTAAAAGATACTAAAGATCCTTGATCATGTAATTTTTACAATTTGCAAAACTGTTTTATGGACGTTTTGTCTACTGAAAGGTATATATTTTTTCATTTACTGTATTTATATTTTTTAGGAAGGACGTTTTGTCAGCTAAATAATCAGTATGTTGTTGAATGCCCATCAAATACACTCTGTACTTCTCACAGCCTTGTCTTCATTTCTGTCAAAAATAAATAAATATGGTGCTGCCCTGACTAAGCTCTATAAATGTGTTTCTTCAACTTCAAACACCTCTATGTGCCAGCAATTGATTTTTTAAAAATCAAATTATACAAAAAAGTATGAAATATGATGTAATTTTATTTTTTAAAAATGTCATTTTCATCAAATGGTTAAATTATGGTTATGCTCAACTGTTAAATATTACAGTTTGGCATATAATGAAAATTCAAACTTGATCTTCCAGTAAAAATTACATACTTCTTTCTGGTGACATGACTTCTCCAATCAAGTTCACTTAAGCTCCGCCACTGCAAACTTTTGTTTATATGCCTCCCCTTTTGAATACCACGCCCACATCTCAACATCCAATCAAATACCGGTGCATAGAACCAATATCCATAGACCCCTAAATTTTTTCATTGTCAATAATGTATTAATTCAATTAAAGTTTATTTGTGTAGTGCTTTTCACGATACAAATCATTGCAAAACAACTTTACAGAAAATTAAGTTTCTACAATATTTAGCAGTAGCTTATCAGTGGTGACTGTCAGTTAATGTGCATATGGCAGAAATGTACGGAAAAATCAATTAAAGATGTAATCAAACAGACGATGAACACTATTAACAGCAATTATTATATGATGCAATCAAACTGATAGCAAAATTTGGTGGTTCTGTATGTTGTTTCAGGGTTGGCATCAATACAGAAGAAAAGAGCTGTCACGACTTCCACTTTGTCGTAACTTTAAATAGCTTGAAATCGTTCCATGTGTCTGTGATTGTTCAAAAAATAATAATTTTTCGATCAGATGACTAGACATGTTACAGAATAACTTCCCAAAAAATCCCTTAAGTCCTTACGTACCATGTTGCAAAGCAAAATTTGCATTTGAGGTATGAATAACTCAGAGATGAGCACTTGAGTTGGTGACTCGGACTCTAGTCGCATGACTTCAGACTTGACTCGACTGGAGGAAAGTTGACTCGAGGACCTCGAGCCTTAACAGCAGCACCATTTTAAGTGAGCAGCGTGGATCGGATCACATAACAAGCGCTCAGGGTCCTTTATGGTAAATATATTTCAGCGTTATATTCTCTAGTATTTTTATCTAAAACCAAACTCGCTTTTAGTCAAACCCTTTCAGCTCCTTGCGCTTTCTCTCTCTCCGGACATGCACCAGTGTTCTGACGATTTGTGCTACCCGCTCAGATTATGCTACCTCTCATTAAAAAGATAGGTAGCACAAAACGATACTGAAAAATGCTACCTGTCAGATTGTGCTACCAGCATCTTATTAATGTGGTTCGAGGCTACCCTTACAACAATGCAAATATATTTTTGGTAGCACAATCTGATAGGTAGCATGTTTCGTAGGTACACTGGCGCCAAGTGTAAGAGCTGTGATGACATGGTTATTTTAACAACAACAGAAACTGTCAGGGATCTGGAAGGAGGACCCAATTGCAGTGTGAGTAACAAGGGTTTATTGACAAAACAGATCTATACAAAAGGGTAGTGAGGTGCACAGGTGATACCACAACAGGAACACAATAAACGGAGATAGCTAGGGAAGGCCACTGGAACAGCCTCAGACATCAACTGGCAGAATACTATAGCAGCAGAGGAGGCTGCAAGACTAGGCCGGGAGAGAGACCAGAGCAAGGCACCAGAGAGCTGAGCTCAGATACTTATTGACCATAAACTCTGAAGCACCCCAGACACCAGGCAAGGGAACCAGTGGACAGGACCTCCATCACCACAGGAAGACAAAACATAGCTCCACAGGAACACAAATTACTCCAAGACAGGCAAGAGAATAAACAAAGGACTAATTAAAAAAAAAACTAAATATTAAAATTAACCAACCCAAATAACTAAAATATCAACCAAAAAAATCCAGACTAAGAGAACTAAATTAATGGCAAGAGGACAAAGACAGACCTCATCCAAAAACAAGGAGCAAGACAAGAACTACAAGAGACAAGACTAGGACACAAGATCAGGGAGGGAGGGAGGGAGGGGCGGACGGACAGAGTGAGGGAAAGAATGACCATGAACCAGCAAAGACAATAGGGCAAGGGACACTATAAATAGGGAGGAAAACACACGAGGAACAGGTGAGAGCAATTACACTAACAAGGACTCAATGAGGGCTAACAAGAGGGTGTGGTAATGAGGAAACCAGGAGGAGGGGCTAAAGAAGCACATGGCTGAGAAAAACAATCAACTAGGCCATGTGCTGACAAGACAACATAGACACAAGAAACAAAACACAAGACAACCAGAGTGTCAGGGCAAAACCCTGATAGAAACACGGTGAGCACCAAAATTATAGATTACTTTCACTAAAACACAACAGAAAACAACAATGCTGCAAATGTAGTTATTTTTCTTACTATCTATTTATCTATCTATAACCTGTTCAAACCAGATGGGACAAGACGTTTCTGATCCTATATTACGGTGTGACCGTCGACCCCAAGGAGTTAATCTGTAGGCTAAGAACATTTCAAAAGAATCATGTACTTATAATTGGGAAAATTGTTGTTAGATGGCTAGGATAGAACTTAAACTTTGAAATTAATAGTTAACTTTATTTTCTGCTGAAGTTGAGAACGTTCTGATTATTGTAGCGGCATTGTTTTTAGTAGATACTGCTTTTAAGTAAAATATTAAAATAGTATAGATTTCAGGAGGAAAACCCTGAACAGAAACAGTATTTTTTTTATGTCACATGGCCTCGCATTTATCTAAATGTTAAAATACAATACATGTAAAAAATGTGTTTTGTTTTGTTTTTTGTCTGGACCTTTGCTTGGAAGAAAATATAGAGGCTGCACCTCTTGGAACTTTAATTGAATACCCCTGACTTATATTATAAAGAAATACTTTATTTGTATCATTTTGTAATATCTGTGTTACATATTTCCTTGTGTGTCATGATAGATCAGACTCTTATTATAGAATTTGATTACAGAAAAAACTGCTTTGAACATAGTAATGGATTAAAACATAAGTAACAGGCTGGATGTAAAATAACCTTACATGTTAGCACCTCTTTTTTTACTAGGCAGATCATAGACCATATATTTTGTCTATAGGCTATATATAAAACAGCTTTATAAATACAAAGATTTCAATATGTGAGGATTCTGAATGGGATATTTTTTAGCGAGCCATTATTAAATGACTTGAGACTTGACTCGGTTTTGTGACCAAAGACTCGAGACAAAAATCATGGTTTACAGTGCAGTACCACAATTGGATTATTTTTTACATGTAAAAAATGTTTAAACTAAATGAAAAACTCTACAGTACTGATACTGTAAATGAAAATACGGTAATAATACTGTAAATAAAATACAGTAAAGACATTATTGTACTGTAAATGCAATTACAGTAATAATACTGTACACATTTTTACAGTAAATTACTGGCATCCAGCTGCCAGTAAGTTACTGTAAAATTTACAGCAACCTATTTACAGTGTGACTTGAGACTTGACTCGGTCTTGTGACCAAAGACTCGAGACAAACTCCAGTGATAAAGACTTAAGACTTGACTTGGACTCCAATTTAAAGACTTCAAACTTGACTCGGACTCCAAGTTAAAGACATGTGAACATCTCTGCTGTAACTTATGTAGGACCGAACATGATAGTCTCTTTGAGTAATGCTAACCAGAACTTAGTTTTGCTATAAATGCTGTAAATCATTATTCTAAAATCCCATTCGAAATTCCCCAAGAAAACATGTCTCTTTCCCAGATTTCACAGCTGTATTGAACAGATGAAGCAGCAGCTTTGGAGAACATTGAATTATGTTCAAATGTCATCAAACTGCAAAAATGTAATACTTCTACACAACCACCCAGTATGAAATGCTGTTTTAAATATGTCTCTTCTGAGATCGTAGACCTGTCTGACGGCACAGAAACGCTATTTGCTCCCTTTGAGACATCCACAACAAACATTAACGTGTCGGCGACAGGCCGTGTTTTTGTGAAAATGAGCCTAACTGCTTTCACAACATCCTTGTTTATTCTCTGTCGACCTGTCCGGCCTCTGAATCACTCAAGAGTAATAAAAGTCGTCACCACAGACCATTTCTGCTGAACTCATGAGCCAGTGCACGTAATGATAGACACAAAGGGATTAAAAACATTGCGAGATGACTGTGTTCAATTCATTAGCCACTGGAACGCCCTTGCTGCGGTGGATGAGGTTAGGACCAGTTGCAGGAAAGAATAAAACGGTATTTAAATCAAAGGAAACCGACTATTATCTTGCTATCAGTGGCGAACCGCGAATCTGTGGGGCCCCCCGCCCCTTTTCGCATACTTTGAGACATTCTCCACCCACAAGTAGCAACATTAAAGTGATAGTTCACCTAAAAATGACAATTTTGTTATCATTTACTCTCCCTCGTCATTCCAAACCTGTATGACTTACTGTGGAACACAAAAAATATATATTTTATAAGATGTTTTCACGTTTTTGTTCATACAATGACAAAACGACTTTGGACCCCATTAACTTTTATTGCATGGACAAAAAAAGAGTCACATTTTTCAAAATATCTTTTGTATTTGGACAGTGTATTTTGGTCCTTTCATCAATATTTTTGCATAAAGTGTCAGTTTACCCAAAAATTACAATTCTGTCATAATTTTCCATTCCAAACTTTTGAGAAATTATACAATAATACAATGGAAATTAATGATCACCAAAACTATTTGGTTACCAACATTTCTCAAAATATCGTCATTTGTGTACTGCAGAATGAAGAAATTTGAAAAGAAACAGGTTTGGAATGACATGAGGGTGAATAAAGGATGATATAGTTTAATTTTGGGGTGAACTGCCTCTTTAATGTCGCCTCTGTGCCAGTTTTTGCAAAAACGTACATTTCCACATTTGCTGGAACTACTTCAAATTGTGGAGTTAATTGACAGATTGACCGGTTTAACAGGTATGGCTCTGTAAAATGAATGTTTGTGCAGTAATTTGCGAAAGCAAATAAGCTTACAAAAAGCATATGCTTGCACAGCCTTTTCCTAGCCATATAAAGATTCCAGTGTAACTGCTTCTGGAGTCATTTCATTTTTAGCTCTGTTATACATATATCACTTACAAAAAAGTACTGAGGTTTTTGGACATGTACCATTCTAAATATAATAGTATATGAATCTAGTAATGTATTGTGGTACTATGGTATATACAGTATCAATTACCAACTGATTTCATCACTGTATCATAATACCACCAAAGTACTTTTTGTAAGTGATAGCCATACATCAATCCAGATTTTAGAACATGCCAAATGTTGTGCATTACATTACTATTGGAATTGTCTGTGTCTTGTTCCTGGGCAATGGGACGTGTAAAATCATGCTTATTTACAGAGGGAGAGTATTAAAACTGTTTTTGTTCATAACATTACTATTGGAATTGTCTGTGTCTTGTTCCTGGGCAATGGGACGTGTAAAATCATGCTTATTTACAGAGGGAGAGTATTAAAACTGTTTTTGTTCATAACATTACTATTGGAATTGTCTGTGTCTTGTTCCTGGGCAATGGGACGTGTAAAATCATGCTTATTTACAGAGGGAGAGTATTAAAACTGTTTTTGTTCAAAACCTCACTGAACCAAACTTTGCCAATTTTCTTGTCAGACATGCTTCAATGGCTTTTGTCAGGAGCAAATTTTGGCCTGTTCCCCTCTGCTGTCATCCAATGCATAGTGCTCTGTTTGTAATCCAAAACAGGAAAACCTTTGGAAAACTACCGGCGACACATAATGGATTTTTAGAGAAGGTTCTCAATGGGCCATTATAAAAGTGAGTTGTAGCTTTCTTAGCATGAGGCCAGATGGAGAAAACATGTAAGTAATGTTCACAATGGCTGTGGTCCAAAATTGCATGAGCTACCTAAATATGGTGCCTTCTAAGGCAGCATCCTAAATAAAAATGTACGCTTGTTCGTGCCTTATGTATTATGTACAGTGGGGGAAAAAAGTATTTAGTCAGCCACCAATTGTGCAAGTTCTCCCACTTAAAAAGATGAGAGAGGCCTGTAATTTTCATCATAGGTATACCTCAACTATGAGAGACAAAATGAGAAAAAAAATCCAGAAAATCACATTGTAGGATTTTTAAAGAATT
>NW_015505511.1:933789-936905 GCF_001515645.1 Sinocyclocheilus grahami | reverse complement strand
TGTATATATGCTCTATCCATTCAACTCAGAAGTCGGATAAGTCAAGATATCAATAATACAGTAGGTGCATTTCCATTAACCTTCAAATTGCGCAAATTGAAATTGTGAATTCAAAATATGACCAATGGAAACGTGAATTTTGCAAAAACTCCCATTTATTGCAAAAACAAGTTTGAGGTGGTTTTTCAGGCAGTTCAAAAAAGGAATATTTCGCAAAATTACAATGGAAACTGTTTTTTTTTGCATTTACAGGTCACCTGGTGTACGTATGTAATGTGGTGTTTGGGTTTGGTCATGTTAATGTTTTCCATGTCTTTTATTTTGTAATTGTTTTATGCTGTTTGTGTCATGCTTCCCTGCCCTCATGTATTCATGCCATTGGTTCCTCTGTTCATTGTGTCATGTTTTGATTGGTTGTCTTAATTATGTGTCTTGTTCCCCATTGGTTTGTTCTTGTCATGTGACCCTCTTGTCTGCTAAAAGTAGCCCTCATGTTGCCATCGTCTCTCGTTGTGTATTGATGTTGTAACTTGCTGTCGGTGAGTCTAGTCTGTTCATGCCACGTCGAGTTAAGTCAAGTCTGTTCATGTCAAGTCAAGTCTCGGATTATTGTTTGGATGTTTGGATCACTCTGTAAATAAACTGCACTTGGGTTCTCACTACACTGGCCTTCAGTGGATTGTACGTTACAGAATACATGACCACCACAATGAACCCAGCAGTTTCACGCCTCCTCTGCCTTCGTCAAGGAAACCGGGCCATAGAGGATTACGTGGAGGACTTTTGTGGACTTTGTCACCAGGTGGATTTTAATGATGTGGCGTTAAAGGACATTTTTCGAGTGAGTCTGAATGAGCCCATTTGCTCCCAGCTTCCTGGGGGAAAGGTTCACTGGTCCCTTGCCAAGTATATAGACTTTGCTCTGCAGTTGAGTGGATCTGCTTTCACTGTGGGTGTCATGGAGAAGGAACATGACACTTCCCAAAAGTCTGCTCACGTCATGCCTGCTATGCCAAAGCCTGCCCACATCATGTCTGCCAAGCCACAGCCTTCTCACGTCATCTGTTACACCAAAGCCTGCTCACGTCATGCCCGCTACTCCAGGACCTGCTCACATCATGCCAGTTAAGTTAAAGTTTACTCATGTCTTATCTATTAAGTCAGAACCTGTTCACTTCATGTCTACCAAGTCAGAGTCTGCTAACGAAATGTCTGCTACCCCAGGACGATTGTTTTACGATACCAATCTTTCGTCTGGGACAGCCGAAAATTGTGCAGTGTGTGTGGGGCTTTAGAGTAGTAATACGTATGAACCCTTAAAGGTCCCCTGAAATGCTTAGAAACACGCAGCGTTACTCTATGTGTTGACGTCATTTTAACTGAAACAAGAAGACAGGGCGGGGCTTATCAAGGTGCCTTTTTAAAATCGCCAATAGTGTTCGTTTATATCACAGCTTGGGCTAGAGCCGTTCAGAGCCGTTGAGCTCCGTAAAGCCGCATTTGACAGGGTATGCCAGCCACAAGCTCATCCATATTGCTATTAAATATAGCATTCTGTGTAGAATTCAAATAGCTCAGACACATTTTGTGGTCTGCACCGACTCGCGCATGAGATTTGCTCCGTGCTATCGTGTCTCTGGACCGGAGCAGAGTGTGTGTGCAGTGTGGTGTTAGCGTGACACAGCGCGAAACCAGACTTCTTTTTTTCCTCAATGGAAAGCATATTTACACTGTTTGAATCGTTCCCTGTCCCCTATATAGTGCACTACTTGCCATTCACTGTACAGAAAATACTAATTCTGTGGACAAGTGACCGATTTCAGCTGCGACTTCAGCATCTATTTTATAGTGTAGGGGGAGGACGCTTTCATGGGGACTTTAAGGTACTACTCACCTCCTTTGAGGTTATTGTCCTGGTGACAAGCTGTTGTACCACTAAAGGTACAATTTTTCCACGTTTTCTGAGAGTGTACTGAATGTAAAGATAGTTTCTACAAAATAAACCAAGCAATTTCGAATGATCTCTAATCAGGTTATGAATTAAATACTCTTATAAGTTATTTTAGCCAATGAAATCCCCTCATCATGCCAGTTAAGATAAATTTTACTCATGTCTTATCTATTAAGTCAGAACCTGTTCACTTCATGTCTACCAAGTCAGAGTCTGCTAACGAAATGTCTGCTACCCCAGGGCCTGCTCACGTCACATCTGCCAAGCCAGAGCTTGCTCATGTCATGCCGGCACCTCAGGAGATTCTTCGCAAAATGGCCGCCCTTCTAGAGTCTTGTCATGACTCAACTGATCTTCCAGAGTCGTCACGACATGGCCACCATTTCAGAGTCTGCTCACGCCATGCCTGAGTCCCCGACCAAGATGGCCGTCACGCTTGAGTCGGATGCGGAGCTTGGGCCAAGACTGATAGCTAGTTTGATGGACCCACCTCTGATGTCGGTGTGAGCTGCAGGCATCCCAGTGACATCAATGCTCTCAAGCCCAACAGTCATAGAGGTCCTCCCGCCCTCTGCTGCCCTTACTTTAATGGCGGTCGCCATTTTGAGTGTGTGGGCTGCACACTGCGCTCCTGAGGCCTCTCCTGTCCACGAGTCCGCTCCTGAGGCCTCTCCTGTCCACGAGTCCGCTCCTGAGGCCTCTCCTGTCCATGAATCTGCCCCAGTGGCCTCTCCAGAGGCCTCTCCTATCCATGAGTCTGCTCCAAAGGCCTCTTCTGTCCATGGATCCAATCCAGTGCCTCCAGAAGTGGTAGCTTCCGCTGCAGAACCTCCTGAGGTGGTGGCGTCCGCTTCTGAATTCACTGCCTGTCCTGTTACGGCCATGGAGGCTGTTCATGAACTCACTGTCTGCCCTGTCATCACTAAGAAGGCCGTCCATGAACTCACTTGTCTGTCCTTTCATGGCCAAGGAGGCCATTCAAGAATTCTCTGCTTGCTCCCTCACAATAAAGTGGTCTGTCCATGTCTCTGCACCGCCATG
Source organism: Sinocyclocheilus grahami (assembly GCF_001515645.1). Taxonomy (NCBI): domain Eukaryota; kingdom Metazoa; phylum Chordata; class Actinopteri; order Cypriniformes; family Cyprinidae; genus Sinocyclocheilus; species Sinocyclocheilus grahami. Next base: position 933,913 of record NW_015505511.1, on the reverse strand, counting down.
GCTCCCCGATCTGCCTGTTCCGCTTCACGGGCCTGGCCCTCCATCCCTCCCCCAGTTCCGCTTCCACTCCACCACCCTCCTGGACTTTTTGGGTTCTTCTGGAGCCACCCTTAGAGGGGGGGGA
>NW_015505511.1:930344-933623 GCF_001515645.1 Sinocyclocheilus grahami | reverse complement strand
TAAATACAACTTAACCACTGATTTCTAGTCGTGTCCTCTTTTGGAAGGCCAAACAAAGTAGTTTCGCATTCACAACGAAACAGCGTCACACACCGCGGCATACAGTGAGCAGAGGCTGGGGGCTAGCGTGAGGAACACCGGGAGGGTTAGAGTGAGCAGAGGCGCCAGGCTTGAGAACGGCACAGCCGGCGATTTCGACAAAGGAGCGTCCGGAAGGAACTATTGTCTGCTATAAGTAGCCCTCATGTTGCCATCGTCTCTCGTCATGTATTGATGTTGTAACCTGTCCGACTGAGTACAAACGGAACACACTAGTAGAGTACATTATTGCCCGCCCACTTTTTTAGCGGCACTGTTTTAGGTATTTAAGGGGTCATATGGAAAGGAAAAATTTTAATCGCATCATATGACCCCTTTAAGTAGTTTTTCCATTAATTTTTCCCATAGCGATTTTTAAAAAGTCTTATAAGTGTTATAAGCCGTGAACCAAGCCAACCACCTGAGCGGTGAATCACAACAGTACAAACTTATATTTGAAGCAAAACAAATTTAGAAAATTTGACAAATAACCAAGGTTCTTAACAGCTTGAATGAGGCAAAGAACTACAATCTCATGAGCCATTGCGAATGACATAATCGAATTAAAAATTATGAAGAAATATAAAAATAAGCTGCTGATAGTATATATAGAAACAATACATTTTAAGTTTATTGCAAAATATGGATAAATAATTTAAAATATTTAAATGTTTTGAGAGTGTGTGGGGAGACCAATTGCGTTGGTCAAATCATTTGCGGTGCTTCACAGGAGTGGGCAGGGCTTAGTGCTCCTTTTGGTGTGATTTGCTCACTGCAACTTTCTGATTGGTGGAATTTGGGTAATGTAGTTTCTCACCAGGGATTCCGTCTTTAAAGGTTTATAAGTTCATGTTGCTAAGCTAACAACATGACACTCTAATAAGCACAATTACGTTTTCAATTCCAGTTAACTAATTTTTTATAAATATTTTGTGCTATTACATAAATTAAATAAATCAATAATGAACATTTAGCTTTGTCCACCATCTTGGGTGGAGTTTTTCACTGAGCTCAGCAAAGTGCTTCCTTCAAATGTGGCCAAAAAAAGGTATCTTAGAAGTTAGCTGTCACGCTCCGCTACTGTGAGGAGCATGGAACGAGGAGACGAGGAGTTAACTTCAAACACAGAGACTTTAATAATACTCGAGGAACCAGGAAACCCCATGTAGTAGGGAAAGACGACAATCAAAACCGGACAGAGAACTCAAAACAGGAAACACTTTAAATACACAGGACTAGACGAGGGACAAAATGAGGAACATCTGAAATCAATAAACATAATAAAACATGAGGGAAGACTGGGTCATGGAGCACGTGGGGGAGGAGAACACAACACAAGACAGGAACAGAGTCTGACATTACTCCCCCCTCCCGGAAGGCGCGTCAACGAGCCTCATAACAACCAGCGGGGGTGGGCGCTCTGGGGGTGGGCCTCTCAGGACAGGCTTCCATGGACAGACGGCCTCCAGGGCGTTACCCGTTCCGGGACCCATGGAGGATCAGGCAGACTAGGAAGCCATGGCAGAGCAGACAGTCTAGGAGGCCATGGCGGAGCAGGTAGACTATGAAGCCATAGAGGAGCAGGTAGACTAGGAAGCCATAGAGGAGCAGGCAGACTAGGAGGCCATGGGAAGCAGGCACACTAGGAGGCCATGGCGGAGCAGACAGTCTAGGAAGCCATGGCGGAGCAGGCAGACTAGGAGGCCATGGGAAGCAGGCACACTAGGAGGCCATGGCGGAGCAGACAGTCTAGGAAGCCATGGCGGAGCAGGCAGACTAGGAGGCCATGGTGGAGCAGGCAGATTAGGAGGCCATGGTGGAGCAGACAGTTCAGGAGGCCATGGCGGAACAGGGAGCTCGGGGAGCTCTGTGCTTGACTCGGGAACTGGAGCCCTATCTGGGCTAAACTCGGGGACTGGAACCCTCTGGACACTGGAGCAAGCTCTGGGGCTGGAGCCGACACTGGAGCGGACCTAGGGGCTTGAGCCAACAGCCTTTTCCTCCACAAATTCCTCATTTGGTTAGGGGTAAAAGGCGTGGTCGACGGGCTTGACTCGGGAACAGCCAGCGGGCTTCAAAATGCCGCGAACAGAGAGTTGATGGTGGTGTCATTCAACGCCATCGCCACGGCGAGCCCGCAGAACTCCCAGGCATACGTGACGAAGGGGAGATCCTTATGGGCTGGAGCAATGAAACGAGCGGCCATTTCTATGGCCGCGGGGAGAAACAAACGGGAAAAACAAAAGACTTTTCGAAAACAAAAAACAAGCACGGGGAGAAGGGGCGCCGCTTACTGTTGAGGTCCGCTACCGTGAGGAGCACGGAACGAGGAGACGAGGAGTTAACTTCAAACACAGAGACTTTAATAATACTCGAGGAACCAGGAAATCACATGTAGTGGGGAAAGACGACATTCAAAACCGGACGGAGATCTCAAAACAGGAAACACTTTAAATACACAGGACTAGAGGAGGGACACAATGAGGAACACCTGAAAATCAATAAACATAATCAAACATGAGGGAAAACTGGGTCATGGAGCACATGGGGGAGGAAAACACAACACTCTGTCAAGGAACAGAGTCTGACATTAGCATAATGCAACAACCTTTAAATGCACACATGAAACCTTAAAATACAGGTGCATCTCAATAAATTAGAATGTCGTGGAAAAGTTCATTTATTTCAGTAATTCAACTCAAATTGTGAAACTCGTGTATTAAATAAATTCAGTGCACACAGACGGAAGAAGTCTAAGTCTTTGGTTCTTTTAATTGTGATGATTTTGGCTCACATTTCACAAAAACCCACCAATTCACTATCTCAACAAATTAGAATACTTCATAAGACCTATAAAAAAACATTTTTAGTGAATTGTTGGCCTTCTGGAAAGTATGTTAATTTACTGTACATGTACTCAATACTTGGTTGGGCCTCCTTTTGCATGAATTACTGCATCAGTGCGGCGTGGCATGGAGACGATCAGCCTGTGGCACTGCTCAGGTGTAATGGAAGCCCAGGTTGCTTTGATAGCGGCCTTCAGGTCATCTGCATTGTTGGGTCTGGTGTCTCTCATCTTCCTCTTGACAATACCCCATAGATTCTCTATGGGGTTCAGGTCAGGCGAGTTTGCAGGCCAATCAAGCACAGTAACACCATGGTCATTGAACCAGCTTTTGGTGCTTTTGGCAGTGTGGGCAG
>NW_015505511.1:892195-929290 GCF_001515645.1 Sinocyclocheilus grahami | reverse complement strand
TCAAAGCAACCTGGGCTTCCATACCACCTCAGCAGTGCCACAGGCTGATCGTCTCCATGCCACGCCGCACTGATGCAGTAATTCATGCAAAAGGAGGCCCAACCAAGTATTGAGTACATGTACAGTAAATTAACATACTTAAAGGCCAACAATTTAAAGGCCTAACAAATTAAGGCCAACAATTCACTAAAAATGTTTTTTTTATTGGTCTTATGAAGTATTCTAATTTGTTGAGATAGTGAATTGGTGGGTTTTTGTGAAATGTGAGCCAAAATCATCACAGTTAAAAGAACCAAAGACTTAAACTACTTCAGTCTGTGTGCATTGAATTTATTTAATACACGAGTTTCACAATTTGAGTTGAATTACTGAAATAAATGAACTTTTCCACGACATTCTAATTTATTGAGATGCACCTGTACACCCTACATAGGTAGCTCACCAGGTTTTGAACAGAGCCTATTCATAAAAGTGCATATTTGTCTTCACATATTTTTTTGCATATTTTCAGAGACTCTAGAGGACAGTCTTGATATCTTTAAATGGTCACAGAATCATTTAAACAGACCAGTTTACCTCCACATTCACCCACCAGAACATTATAGCTTTCTGTAGGTTTTCTGTTGTACATATTGGTTCCAAAACATGACTCGTAGTAGAATTAATGTCAACATTCCAGTAGTTTATTTCATCAAGGATTGGAAGTTTGTGAAACAGAAGACATTTTCACTCAAGAAGAAGCATTTGTGGTTTCGTTGTTGCACCTGTGGGCCCTTCAAGTTGTTAAGATAATGATAAAAGCAGACAAGGGCAGCAGGAGTGCAGGCGTATGTCAGCTGTATATGATGAAGGTGAGAAGAAATGAAAAATTATCTGGAAGATGCTGTGCTGCATCCAACCGAAGAAATACAACTAAAGCTGCAACTCGCGTGGCTCGCGGTGAATGTATGGGAGTCGAGACGAGTCTATTACCGAAATGTACTCCCCTTTGGGCATTTATATTTGAGATGGAGTGGCAGTTTAATGGCGGAAAGTCAACACAGATGGTGTTACGAGAGTTGAGGGCAGCATCATTCAGGTCAGCTGACAGGAGAAGACGGGGAAGGGAGATATACAAGGACAAAGATGCAGTCATGAGGTCAGGCTGTCGGTTCGATGTGCTTGATCAAAGCTTAGTTATTTGAATTGAGGGTTAAACTATTAATCATCAGTGTCGTGTAAAAACAACAGCATCTGTTAATATGCTCAGAAACTCCCTCAGGCATGAAGAAGCTCTTTTTTTTTTAAAGGGATAGTTCACTCAAAAATCTCAAAACTCACCCTCATGTCATTTCAAACTTACTTTTTTTGTGTGGAATACAAAAAGAGATATTTAGCAGAATGTTCATGCTGCAATTTTCCTACTGTGAAAGTGAATCCAGATTGGCACTGTAAAGCACCATAATTTTATCTTTAAAGTAGTCCACATGACTTATCCCAAAGCCAAAAAAATTAAACAAAACAAAAAACTACAAAACACTAAATAACAAATTAGATAAGAGATATTGCTAGATATTTAACAGAATGTTCAAGCTGCAATTAACATACAAAGAAAGTTAATCTAGACTGGCACTATCAACCTTAAAAAATGAAAAAGCACCAACAAAACAAAGGTTAAATCTATATTTCAGAGCACTGCTTGGGCAATATTTTAGTTCCTCTGATTTGTGTGCTAAGGAAATAATTCATGGCAAATATCATGGGAACATTGCCTTCATGTGATAATTACAGTATTTATGCCAGACTACCATGGTATCCGTCAGGACTTTTCTCTATTAAATGCCTCTTATTTGTTTGGCTAGCACATGTAGCTTGTATCTTATTTCGCTGTGGTCTGGAAGCTGCGGCGGCATGGGGTTATTTTGACTGGAGCCTCTTGTTCGTTTAAATCAAATGAATATTTGGAGGTGTTTGCTCCAGAACCCCATGAGGTCAACAGGCTCTGAGTCACTGTCTGGTCATTTTTGTGGCTGTCTGGCCAAATGTCCTGAAATAATTTTGACCAACAGATTCGCACAGACAATCACTTTTAAAGCGGGAAGAATTATCATCTCCACTTTCTAATTCTGTTGTTTTTTTTCCTAAGCATGTGTCTATGGTAATGAACAAGCACAGCCAAAACATTTCTGAATACAGTTCTAAAACTACAAGTGCTTCAGCCAAAATTCTTACGAAAAAGATTTAAATTTGCAGTAGGATGAGGGAGGTCCTGAATAAGCTTATAGATGTTGTTTGTTTTTGTGTGTGTGTGTGTGTGTGTGTGTGTGTGTGTGTGTGTGTGTGTGTGTGTGTGTGTGTGTCTTATATTGCATTTGATTTCAAATAAATGTTGTTGTTTTTTTTCTATTCATCAAAGAATCTTAAAGAAAGTGTCACAATTCGCACAAAAATATTAAACAGCACAATTGTTCAACTATTATATTATATATTACAGTTGTAAAAATATGAGGTCCACACGTTTTTCTTTTCTTTTAATGGTTATATTTAGCAAGAATGCATAAAATTAAGTTTACTTCATTTTTGTATTATAAATTTCACTTTTAAAAGTGTGTATATACACTTTTTTTATTAATCAGTGAATCTTAAAAAAAAAGTATCAAGGTCTGCACAAAAATATTAAACAGCACATTGTTTTCAACAATGATAATAATAAGACATTTCTTGAGACCAAATGAGCATATTAGAGGAATAAATTAAATTTTAACATATATTAAAATAGAAAATAGTTATTTTAAATTGTAATCAATTTAATTATTAATCATTTAAAGTATTTAAATAACATTAAATAATACATATATTTCACAGTTTTTTGATCAAATAGATGCATAAGAGATAAAAATACATGGACAAAACATTAAAAACATTAAAACAACTCACAAACCCCAAACTTTTGAATCGTATATTATATTATATTATATTATTAAAACCCCAATTCCAGAGAAGTTGGGACATTTTGGAAAATGCAATAAAATCAAGAATATGTGATTTGTGCGTTCTCTTTAACTTTTATTTAATTGACAAAATACAAATTAGAGATTTCCAAGGTTTTCACTGACCAACGAAAATGTATTTTGTAAATATGAACAAATCTTGATTTTGATGGCTGCAACACACTCCAAAAAAGTTGGGACAGAGGCATGCTTAACACTGTCTCACATCAACTTTCTTTTTAATTACGATGTTTAATTCTTTAGGAATTGAGGATATTAATTGTTAAAGTTCTGCAAGCAAAATTTTTGTCAAATCTCACTTGATACAAGATGTCAGATGCTCAGCAGTCTCTGATCGTCATTGTCTTATTCTCCTTTTCATGATAAGCCATACATTTTCAATAGGAGACAGATCTGCTGGCCAGTCTGTCACATTCACTCGGTCTCTACGAAACCACGCTGTTGTAGCACATGCAGAATGAGAGCTGGCATTGTCTTGATCTAATAACCATGGACTTCCCATGAAAGACATCATCTTGATGGTAGTATATATCTCTGTACAATCCCAATATATGCCTCCATGTCAATAATACCTTCGCACATATGCCAGTCACCCATGATGTTCGCACCAATGCAACCCCTTACCATGACAGACGTTCGCTTTTGCTTCTGTCGCCAATGAAAGTCTGGATGGTCCCTTTGGTCTTTGGGACTGAGAACTCAAAATCCATTTTTCCCAGAAACAAGTTGAAATGTGGACTCATCTAAGTACAGCACACATTTTCACTGTTTTTTGACTATCTGAGATGAGCTCTGGCCCAGAGAACCCGGCAGCATTGCTGCATAGAATTGATGTGTAGCTTTCTCCTAGAGTAACAGATTCAAGTTGCATTTCTTGATGCAGCAGCAGACTGTGGTAAATGACAGTGGTTTTCTGAAGTACTTCTGAGCCCATGTGGCTATATTTAACACATTTAGCATGACGGTTTCTTATGCAATGCCACCTGAGGGCTTAAAGGTTTCACCTGAGGTTTCCTGCCTTGCCCTACATGTACTGTGATTTTTGATTTGTTTGACACTTCTTTCATGAAAAATGTGTTTAATAAATAAATGTATAATAGTGTTGTGTGTTCCACGTTTATTGTCAAGTGTTCATGAGATGGATTGTCTGAGGAAAGAAACTGTTCCTGTGCCTGGCCGTTTTGGTGCGCAGTGTTCTGTAGCGTCGACCAGATGGCAACATTTCAAAGAGGGTAAGAGTGTATATTTATTCAAATATATAAAAATAAATGTATAATAATAAAATATAAAATTATTTAGAGTGATTTAAGACGCTCATTACAGTGGTCACTACTGCAAAATGCACTGTTTTTCATAACAGTATTTCAAATTTCTTCCAATTGACTCACTAGACCAAGCCACACAGAAATGTCATATTTTGGATCTTTGTTCAAAAGGTAGCCTATAATGAAGTGAAGTTAACGATATTGACCTAAAACTGGATGAAAGGCTGTATCTTGGCAATACTTTGATCTAATGAAACAAAACTATGTATACTTAAGCACCATAATCTGAGGGTACCTGCCAAATTTGGTAACAGTGCCATCTGCCAATTGCATGACAATATAAGATAATGTGTCTTAATAACTAAAATTATGTTCATTTCATGGGGTTTTAATGATATGTCCTTGTTAAAAAATTTAAAAAAATTCTTTATAGTGAAAAAAGTTTCTTCAGATGTTTAAAATGTTCTTCAATAAAACATATTTTAAGAACTGTTTACTGAGAGGCTTTAGGGAACCCAAAATGGTTAATCTATCAATGCCAAAAAAAAAAAAAAAGCCTTTTGGAACTTTTATTTTTAAAAGTATAAATCGTTTAATGAGCAAAAAAACTGACTGACTGCTCCTTTAAGGAAAACTCATTTGGCAAAGTTGTCATTTAAACAATGCTAATCTTTTAAATTCTATAAACAGAGTGGCAAATCCAAATAGGCTAAATGTCTGTGTGAAAATAACATGGAATCAGTTTGTCACACTGACAATTAAACACTGTAAACATATGATCACCATCGTGTGAATGAATCCATATTCATCTGAAGCTGGCTGAGAAAGTGTGAAGGGAAAACGGATGATGTTAGCTTCTGCCCAGGAACCTCTACGACACCCCAGGGACTCGTCTTCCATCATCGGGAGCCTTCCCCATCCCAGACGAGCTTTGATGATCATAAATCTCCCAGCCGTCAGCGTAGCGGTCCTGCCAGGGTTGACAGATAGTAAGGAGCCGCACGGTATGTACACTGGCACGCGGCTGTATGAGTATTTGTCCAATATGTGTTTGGAATATTTGTGGAGCTGTCTGAGACACTCATGGCCTCGGTATTCAAAAATAAACCATCGTCAGAAAGCGACAGAGCGAAGCGGCCGCTAGCATTTAGTGAGCTGATAGGGGCGAGGGGATATTTGCATTTATGTGGCGACCACGACATGTCTGGAAAGCCCACCAAAGATCCTCGCAAGTACTTTCAAGTCTGACTGATGTGGCTGGAGGTTTGATTTGTCCGGAATGTGACCCTCTATGTTCCAGCTGTCCAAAATCTGAGCCCACCCAAAGCCATTCAGCTTCTATTGGAAACTTGCTGTAATTCCTCGTTTGATATGTTTGGCTGATTTAGAAAAAAAAAAAATCAAACAGTGTCTACATTGTTCACAGCTTGATTGAAAGAGCGAGCATTAATCATTTCAGAATAATCAGGAGGTTATTTCGTTCCACAAAGTCTTCAAAGGGGAACTCTAAATAAAATGCGTTTGACATTGTCTTTGAGCGTCTGCTTTCGCTTACAGTGTGTGTGTGATCTCATAGTCGAGGCTGTCTGAGAGAAACACACACTCAGTCCCATTCAAACTGCCAGATAAACGTGTTGCATTGAGAGGTCGCGGAGGGGAAAAAAAACTAATTCATCACATGCTTCGTATACTGTCTGATTCTAAAGCATTTCCTCCTGGAGACCACAGAAGACAGCCTTTACAGTTCAGCTAAAATTACATTGTTGGAGTATGACATCTGTGAGACTGTATTATTATTTTATTATTATTATTATTATTTAAACAGTATATTTACATCTTTCACGTAAAATATGATGTAAGGTTAATATGTATATATTTTTTTACATTTTATAAATAAGAGGAATCATACAAAATGCATGTTATTGTTTATTTAGTCCTGACCGGAATAAGATATTTCACATAAAAGATGTTTACATGCAGTCCACAAGAGAAAATAATAATTTATTTTTAAAAAATGGCCCTGTTCAAAAGTTTACATCCCCTTGATTCTTAATACTGTGTTGTTACCTGAATGATCCACAGCTGTGTTTTTTGTTTAGTGATAGTTGTTCATGAGTCCCTTGTTTGTCCGGAACAGTTAATCTGCGTGCTGTTCTTCAGAAAAACCCTTCAGCTCCCACAAATTCTTTGGTTTTCCAGCATTTTTGTGTATTTGAACCCTTTCCAACAATGACTGTATGATTTCAGATCCATCTTTTCACACTGAGGACAACTGAGGGACTCATATGCTATTCATAAAGTTCATAAACTTTGAAGATAATTGTAAATGTAACTTATTTTGTCTTCTGGGAAACATGTAACTATCTTCTGTAGCCTCTGAAGGGCTGTACTAAATGAAAAAATATGATATTTAGGCAAAATAAGAGAAAATGTACACATCTCTATTCTGTTCAAAAGTTTTAAAGTCAATTTTATAAATTCAACTATTGTTTTCTCTTGTGGACTGTATGTAAACATCTTTTATGTGAAATGTCTTATTCAGGTCAGGACTAAATAAACAATAACATGAATTTTGTATGATCCCTCTTATTTTGGTAAAATAATTAACATTTTGCAGATTCTGAAAGGAGGATGTGAACTTTTGACCTCAGCTATATACATATATATATATATTATATATAAAATCCATTAAAGAAATATTGGATATATACATATATCATTTTTATATGTAAATTTTTTTTATATATTTGATATGTTAGATTTATTTATTTTCATACTCATTTTGATATATTCTGAGTGGTTTTTAATTGCTATGCAGAGAAAATACATATTCTTAAATATATATTCTGTTTATATTTTATAGACTTTTTTAAATTCTAAAATTATATTTTGTAAGTAAACATTTTGTAATGTATACATCTATAATATCTAAAAAATATTTAAACATTTCTTGAAAGCTGCAGTCCGTAACTTTTTTTGTGTTCAAAATTTACAAAATGAATAAAATAAGATAGTACATCATGAACCAATTTTCTAAACCGTGTTTTTGGCTTATTCTGAATCACTACTATACACCTATAATACATTTTTATATTCAGACTATTTCAGACTGGTACTGCGGAGCCTGGTACCTGCGTGATTCGTCATAGACATAAACAGAGAGAAGTAGCTCCGGCTACAATGTTCTTCCATAAGACACATGCAGTTCTGTTTACTAACCACTAGAGCGCCAAAAGCTACAGACTGCAGCTTTAAATAATTGTAGATTCTTTAACATAAAATATTGAATGTAATCAGCACGGAGAGAGTGTAAGAGTTTTGTTTCTAAGACAAAGGGTTCAACTGATTTTTGCTGATAACTGGTTGTGATGCTATAGCGTTGGTACTATCCCAAAGTTGGTCAGATTACTATTCAAAACCACCACCACCAGGGTGCCAAATTTTATAATTTTCCTCTGTACGGTTCATAAAGTTGACATACAATAAGAAAACAAGGGAAGTAAGGCAGTAATTGTTGACCAAACATCCAGGCCATTAGGGGTCAGTATAATGTCCAAAAGCCACAGGTCTTATTGGGACGAATACAAGCCAGCTAAACATAAGCTAAAAGTTAATAAGTGCAGCTTAGTTAGCTAATAAGCTAGTGGTTCCAGTTGAAATAGTTAACATGTAAAAAGGAGAGCTATTGGTTCTTTAGACTTCCAAAACCCAGTGCATCATGGGAGCTCACCTCAAGACCACCAGTGCAGCATCAGCCAATATAGTTGACCACAACTATTGTAATCAAGTCCTGCGTTTACATCTGATACTATGGTGATAAAGACTACAAGGTTTGCAGATGATGCTTATTGAGTCTTCATGATCCAATAGCCACTGATGAACAATGTTTAATACAAACTAGTTTGTGTACCTCTAAAAGGCCAAGTGTTCGAATGTTTAGTCTGATAGCGGGTTTCAGTGCCTGGTATGTTACAATACATTTTTCCGGAATAACTGGGAAGCAAATAATCCACAACACAACAAAATTCACCTCATGAATTTTCAGGCTAAGGATCTGAAGAATGCAGGGTCTCCGAGTTCCTCAGCTGGACCAGTGACCCCCGTCACCCTCTTCCTTCGCTGAACAGAGTGTGTACTTAGACACTGTCCAAATGTTTAGTCTCATGTGCTTTATTCGACTGCCTTCCCTACAAATTGTTGCCAGTGCACATTCGAGACTTCGTTCAACACTCCTGTTTCCCCCTTCCTCCTGAAACCACTCTCTTCCTGAAAGCATTCCTCAAGGAGTAGTAAAACAAATGACTTCAGGTCTTTCCTGCTGCCTCGCTTTTAGGCCTTATATGCAAGCAAGCCAATTCACAAGCATAGATGAACATGATTTACTTACAATTTAAATGGATAATTCACTCAAAAAGGCAGTGTTGTCATTTACTGTACTCACCCTCAGGTTGTTCCAATCCTGCATTATTTTCTTTCTTTAGTAAAACCCGCAATGAGACGTTTGGGAGAATGTCCGTGCTGCTCTTTTCCAACAAAAAAGCACCTTAAAAGTGATCCATATAAGTTTTCTGAAGCCATACGATAGCTGAGAATAAACCCTAAAGAAAAATGTGAGTAAATGATGAGAAAAAGTATATTTATGGGTGTACGGTTCCTTAGCATAGATGAACATGATTTACTTACAATTTAAATGGATAATTCACTCAAAAAGGCAGTGTTGTCATTTACTGTACTCACCCTCAGGTTGTTCCAATCCTGCATTATTTTCTTTCTTTAGTAAAACCCGCAATGAGACGTTTGGGAGAATGTCCGTGCTGCTCTTTAGAGCTGAGAATAAACCCGAAAGAAAAATGTGAGTAAATGATGAGAAAAAGTATATTTATGGGTGTACGGTTCCTTTAAGTAAATAATTATATCACTTAAACCGTTTTACTATATTTTTATGTGAACACAGTGCATTCAAAAAATATTATAAATGAAATACAATGATTTGTGATGGTGAGGAACATATAAACATTATTTCACATGTTCTCTATGGAGTATGTCATCATAAATGTGTTAGCCGGAGTGCTAGCTTCGTAACTCCCTCAGCATAAAAACAGAGCTTATCTTGAAAAAGCAGATCTTTTTGTTGACATATCAGTAGGCTTGTTTCCTGTCATATAAATACTGGAGTAATAAATGTCCTGCAAGCTTACAGTCTCCACTATAAATGCCTATTTTGATTTAAAGCAAAAATAAAACTCGCGCATGAGCAGCAATCAGAAGAATGTTTTTCATCGGTGGACTAGCCTGGATTTAAAGAGATAAGTTAACTTTCTGTTATTATACTCACCCTCAAGTTGTTCCAAACCTGTATTACTGTTTTTTTTTTCCTCATGATTTTTTTTTTGAAGAATTTCAAGATTCTTCATTCAAGAGTTCAATGTAATGAAAGTGGATGGGGACTGGTTCCAAAATAACAAAAAAGCACCATAAAGTGGTCCAAGCAACTTGTGCACCATATATTTAAGTCTCAAGAAATCATTCAATACTTTTATGTGAGGAAACCAAACAGTTTCCAGTAGCCATTGACTTCCATACTATGTTTGGTTACCAGCATTCTTCTAATTATTCTACTAAATATCCTCTTTTGTGTACAACAGAAGAAAGAAACTCATACAGGTTTGGAACAGCTTGAGGTTTTGGGTGAACTATCACTTTAAGATTGAATGATTCAACTCACTACCTCATTGATCTGGTCACATCTGGAGAGGAACATCAGTGAAAGGTTTCGTTTTTTTTAGGTAAACTACTCTTTCAGCATTGCCTCAATGTAACACCAGCAGTGTTTGGCTAGACTGAAACCATCAGAAGTCCATTCCAGGGGAATATTTCTTAGCTTTGGGGAGACTTTAAAAGACCATCAAATAACACTGTCAGACAGCTTCTCAAAACCAGGGCTTTCATTTCTGCGATTGTATCAGGGCTGGCAGGGGCATCTGTGTGGCTGGTTTCGCACTTCGCTTACACATAGAACCAGCTATGCATGCTTCACGCCGCCTGGCCAGACTTCACGCGACTGCCGCCACATTCTGAAGTTAAGCCCCTTCGTCCCGCTAATATGCTTTTATGAGATTTTTCTTGGCTTCGGGAGATGACCATAGATCGTCTCCAAACCAAACCAACAAACAGTACATGGGGAGACTGGCAGGCTTTTGCAGTGGTATGACTGGGCTAAAGTGACTGTCTCTGCTAGGGCACTGGCAAATCTGACATCTTTAATGATGGCGCAGATTTAAATTAATCTTTTAAGTGAACAAATCAAGGATTAATGTCAAGCAAAGTGAACAAGCAAACTCCAAAATAGAGGGAGAAAATTATACATGCTTTGTTGTTATGTTTATGATGCTTACTGCGTCACTTGTGGACGTGCGTTCACGACAGTACCATGACGCGAGCGTGTGGTGGTGCCGGCGCTGACCCAGATCTGGTGTGATGACATCATTACGTCGGATCCGAGTCGGCGCCGCCACATGCTTGCGTCATGATACAGTCATGAATGCGTGTCCACAAGTGACGCAGTAGAGACGAAAATGTGGAATGAAGTCGTTATTTTTGTTTTGTTTGCGCAAAAAAAGTATTCTCGTAGCTTCGTAACTTTACAGTTGAACCACTGATGTCATACGGACTACTTTGTCGATCATCTTGGTACTTTTCTGGACCTTGAACGTGGTAGTTACTTTGCTGTCTATAGGACAGATTTCATCAAAAATATCTTAAATTGTGTCCCGAAGATGAACGAAAGTCTTACGGGTTTCGAACAACACGAGGGTGAGTAATTAATGACAGAATTTTCATTTTTGGGTGAACTAACCCTTTAAATACTCTTTCTGGAGATTTCTTTGTAGACTTGTTTGTTTGAATCAGTTGAGAATGATTCAGTGATTCATTCATAACACCCAAAAACACTCAATGTTGTCGCCCCCCTACTGGTAAAACAATGTAATCTGCAGAAAGAGTCTCAGAATCATCAAAACACACAATGAAGGTTCAGTTCTGGTGTGTTTTTAGGCCAGTGACTGAGTGCTGCACCTTTTTCAACTGACATGGCTTTTTGATTTTTGGTTGCACCTCCTCTTTTGCTGGTAGAGCACCTCTTTTCAGTAATCTCTTGTGTTTTTAGGCCAACCCAGAATTTCGAATTACCCTGGTGCCCTCAACAAAAAGCCAAAAGGATTTCGCTTTATTTTGAATTGCAGAAAATAATCTCTGTGACCTCCAAAGGTTTATGATTCTTACACATTTTGTTTATTAAGATATTGAACACAATTTGTATTCATTCTGAAGCCTAAATATAATCAGCAGAAGTACAAAGCTAAAATTTGGTTAATAAACTATGACATGGTACTTCAACGTCATCTTCAACCCTTCATATTCTTTACTTAAAATCTACAAATTGGAAAGTTTGAGTTAGAATAGTTTATAAGAGTGCGATTATAAACGGGCTGTAAAAGTGGACTAGTGAATAGACATTTAATGTCTTCTGAAGCAACAATTGTCAACCTCTGTAGTCCAATTTAGTCATTTATTAGCAACCGCCTTTTTCAAGACAAGCAAAAGTTTAAAACATAAATCATGAATAGGGTATTACTGATGTATTGTATGTCATAGAATAAAACGTGAAAGTTTTTTGAGACCACAGACCTTATTTCAGGCATTTAACCAAAAACCATATCTAAGACCCCACTGATACGGCAGAAATAGCGTAGCATGCTATTTTTCTATTATTAACTCAGCCACAGTTCAAAACCCACCGCTACACTGAACTTTAGGCAGTAGACAGGGAAAAATAGGTCCATTTCACTTTTTTAAGATGTCTCTAAAAACAAATGGCACAATGGTAAAACGGAAGAGGGAAAATATGCACATCCAAAAAAACATTTTTAAATGGTAAAATGTCTACTAATATAAAATAATAACATATATATATATATATATATATATATATATATATATATGTTGCTTCCCAAAAACATACTTACTCGAAATACATGGATTCTGAAAAATGCATTTGCTACCTAGTGCTAACAGGGCAACACTACCAAGCTAAACCTTGGCTGAATTATCAGAAGCTTACACAGGTGTCATCTAGCGCCACACTGACCTCTAGCGGCTGCAATGGGGTTGGATAACTGGTTTGGATAACTAACATGTAAATTTGAAATCCTTGAACGCAATGACTATAATTAAAGGATCTCTGTGTGTGTGTGTGTGTGTGTGTGTGTGTGATCAAAGTTGGGGTTGTTCTAATACAAGCATCTATCTGTCTTGCTAGCCAAAACAAAGGAACATGCTTTATTTGGGCTGGAAGTAAATCACAGTCCATGGCTGACTAATCAAGAACTGACCCTGAGCTAGTTGCCTACAATCTCCTGCACTGACCTTGTATGAGGACTCACCACTAATACTAGGAAAACAGAAGCTAATCTCTTACAACAACATATGTGGCTTCCAGCTCAATGCATTATCATCATAATAATAGGCTTTCATGAGGTCCTAGCATGCTAACAGCACCCTGAACTATAGCTCGGCCTGATAAATGAAGTACTGTTGCAGACAAAAACAGACTGTTAAAGATATGAAAGTACGTGCATTAGACTACAAGACCGTCTAATGTCTGTCTGTAAGAAGCAGATGAAGTGTGATTTCACATTCTAACCTCTTAAAGTACATCCATTTAATATTAATGGGATAGTTCACCCAAAAATGAAAATTCTGTCCAAACCCATTAGACCTTTGTTCATCTTCGGAACACAAATTAAGATATTTTTGATGAAATTCGAGAGCTTTCTGACCCTACATAGACAGCAATGCAACTGACACATTCAAATCCCAGAAAACTAGTGAGGACATCATTAAAATAGTCCATGTGACATCAGTTGTGGATTATTGTGATGTTTTTATCAGCTGTTTGGACTCTCATTCTGACGGCACCCATTCACTGCAGAGGATCCATTGGTGAGGAAATGATATAAGGCTAAATTTCTCCAAATCTGTTCTGATGAAGAAACAAACTGCATCTTGGATGGCCTGAGGGCGAGTCATTTTTAAACAAATTTTCATTTTTGGGTGAACCATTCTTCTAAAGTAAATACTACCAGTGAATCATATTCAAAATCGTGGCAATATGATAGGTTTATGTGAGAAAAAAAGTGATTCAAATGTTTAATCGATCAAAAGTGTTATGAAAGTGGCTTGCAAAGTTTCATTTTGGTACATACTGATGGAATACAAACATGTCTTTACTCCGAAACACTGAAATACAATCTGAAACCAGTCAGGGTCTGGAAGACATTAGTGTTGAGAAATCTTAAAACAAAATTTCCAAAATCAACTGTTTTGAAAGTGTACCCGGCTTCAACACCGCTTTTAACTGATCCAGCAGAAATCTGTTGATGTAAGCCCGGGGGAAGTTGTTCCCTGCCGTATGATATGTTAACCACATTTGGACTCTCTCATGGTTTCCAAGCCAACAATAACGAGTGACTCTGGTTGAGTCAGCAAAGCGTTAATGTGTTTCCTCTACAGACCTTCCATGTTCCAACCATTCATGTGTATGTATTATATCCGTGTAGAATTCCAGTCTGTGGTTTAAAAAAAAATCACCACAAAATAATCAGTGTTAAATTATCTCCAACGACATTAGTTTAAAACTATCTTTAGAAGAGTGACTCAGATAGCACAAACCAAGGGGGGGCTCAAACCTGATGAAAGCGGTCTCATAGCATGCTAATGGTTTACATTTGAATCATTATTAGTAGTGTTTGCTAAGACAAGATACTATCACTATTTAAAAAAAAAAAAAAAACCTTTGTGCGACAAATGAGTTCAGATTTACAATTTTTACAAGGGATACGTTAAAATGGCTGAAAAAGTCTCATGGTGTCCATAAAGTGGACATTATTCAGTCCTATAATTGCTAGCTGCAAGAGATTGCCTATTAGCATCACACTGAATGAATTCACTCCTTTACTTCAATTATACAGTCCACTTAATGTAGGAATAGTGACAGACAAGCCAACAGTTTACATTTAAGGACTCAGGAGGTAAGCAACCAAGAATTAAATTAGCATTGTACTAACAACTAATCAATAACATACATTAGCAATGACCTGACTTCTCCATTCTGTCACCGATGGAGTTTTGGTTCCTTGCCGCTGTCGCCTCTGGCTTGCTTAGTTGGGGACACTTCATTTCCAGCGATATCGTTGACTTGGTTGCAAAGATACGATTTAAACTGAACTGAGCTGGATGATGACACCACTGAATTGAATGATGAACTGTCTTTAACTGAAAAATTAGTGTTTACTATTGTCATTTTGCATTATTGACACTATTTTCCTAATTAATGCTGTTCAGTTGCTTTGGCACAATCTGTATTGTTAAAAGCGCTATATAAATAAAAGGTGACTTGTCAGGTCAGGTCAAGTCAACCACCCAAAACACCATAGAAACCACCTGGAACATTATCAACCACTAAGAAACCACAGAGAAAGCAATTACCTAGCCAGCTTCAAGAAACCACCAGAGATCGTCTTATTACTGGGAGATGCGAGGGTCAGTAGTACTTACCACTGGAAAAACCGTAACAGCTAACTTGGATCACGTGAGGCAATCATACAAAGGTCTCCTTCCCTGCGTACCACCAAAGTCACAGTGTTAGCATTAGCTGTTACACTTTTTTGGTGTGGCTTTAGAAACCACCTAAAATGCAGCAACCAAATAGCAATGTGCAAACAACCACCATAAAATGTGTTATTCTTTATAAAAGTTAAGATTTTACCCGTACCCGAGATCGTCTGACCTGACCAGAGCGGCACAGTGAAATTTAGAGCCCGAACCCGACATCTTTTTTTTTTTTTTTCCCAACGAATAGCCAATTAAAAAAAAATGCTGTATTTCACGATTGCATGCAACGGTCAGTAAACAAATACATGTAAAGAAACAGATTAATTAAGGCTCAGCCAGTTAACAAGGCAAAAGAAAAAACACTTACTAGTTATGAAAGTTTACGTACATTAGGTGCAGCGGTCACATAAATTCTGCCGAGAGAATGGTTGTATATGACAAGACGATAATTCTTCCATCATGCAAATTATGGTAATTTTTCATCAGTTAAGGCTCATTAGCATTCGACCTGCTTTAAATCAGTCACAGAGATGCAGTGCGGTAAGATTGCATTTATTTTAATTAGCGCGTGAGAGAGAGCGCGAGAGCGAGAGAGATGAAAGTTGCGTGTGTGAACCTGAGTCTGCGCGTCTCTCTACAAGTAATGAGGCTTAGTTCCTTCAAAAACAGTGATTTTACCCCCTCATTGCAGAGAAATATGTTTTGAATCAGTAGCCTGTCGAAGCTATTTTACCAATAAAAGTTTCCGTGCTGTGTTGTTGTGTGCTATAATGTGTGTGCGTGCGTCTATGAAAGTAGCGTAGCCTGCATATAGTTTTAGTTTAGCTATAAACCCGAGCCCGAACCCGAAGCTATTCATTAAACATTAACTCGAACCCCACCCGAAACCCGAAAGTATTTCGGGACCCATAGGGCTCAGGTCGGTCCTCTACCCCACGTCTACGTCACTGTGTGGGAATATTTGCTTAACACCGCCCAAATGTTTACGCTAAGAAAGAAGGTGTAACTCACTGTAGTATTGTTGCCGCTGCCATGTCATGGAGATGCTGTGTGTGTTTCCAGATATGGTAAGAGGCGTAACATTTCCACACTTGAGGTATTCGGGTATTTGGCCAATCACAATGCACTGGATAGCTGGCCAATCAGAGCACACAGCGCTCAATAATGTACGGTATGTGGAAAATAATGTGTTTTTTGAACCTTAAACCATGTAAACACATTGAATTACACCAAATACACCAAATAATGTTATTTTAGCATTGTCATTTCATATGACCCCTTTAATCACAGAGTAATACACTGGCAACCACCCAGAACAGCCAAGCAACACCCTAGAAACTAGACAGAAAACCCAAGATACCACTAACCTAACCCACTCAGAACATGTAATTAATTGCAAAGCAAAAGCAATGCACTGGCAAGTGTCAACCAGCCAGAACACCAAAGCAACACCCTAAAAACAACCTAGAACACCCTATCAACCAAACAGAAACATGCTATCAACCAGCAAGAACACAGCCACCCAGACCATGCATTTGCGATAGAAAAAAATAGAAAAGCATTGTTAATTTAAATTTCCAAATATTATTTTTTAGGATTATTGGTCCACATAGCTAAACCAACAGTTTGTAGACAAAAGCAGGCCCCTGCTGGAAAATCCAGTTTAAGCATATGTGCCCCCAAAACCAGCATGAACCCTCTGAACTGGTATGACCAGCTGTTTTTTTTGCTGTTCCAAGTTGGTCTACCAGCTTGGACCAGCTAGAAATCAGTATGTTCCCAAACACAGCTACCCCTTTAAGCTGGATTTTCCAGTAGGACGTTATTTAGCAGTTAGACACTGGCGGTTTGAGCAGAATGGAAATTTATCTGTGAGAGTTGCATGTAATATGACCAGTGTTGGAAATGTAATAGGTTACAGATTACAAGTTACCCTATTTAAATTGTAATAAGTAGTGTTACTATTTCAATTACTTTATTAATGTAACTGATTATATTTGATTACTTCACTAGAATTAAAAGAATCATTTCATTTTAAAACAGCCAAAACTAAATCAGACTTTAGCACCTCTTCTTACTTTGGGATCGTTCTGAGGTTAAATACGGATTAAAAATCTTAACAAGAAATAGTAGCTATGATACAGTTTTTGAAATAATTTTTGCATAGCTGTGACAGGAAACACTGGCATTTAACAATGCCTTGGAAAAAAAACAGTTAATCTTAAAAAAAAATAAAGCATATGTGTGCATCAACCCAAACAGGAAATAAAACGTATCAAATAAGCAGATGTCATAAACTCCTGAAACATTGGGGTCTCATTTTATAGCAGTCGATGCAGTTTGGTAAAGAAATCAATCAAATCTGTGTGCGTGTGAATATATCAGAGGTACACTCTTAAAAATAAAGGTGCTTCAAAAGGTTCTTCAAGCGATGCCATAAAATAACCATTTTTGGTTCCACAAAGAACCATTCAGTCAAAGGTTCTTTAAAGAACCTTTGACTGAATGGTTCTTTGTGGAACCAAAAATGGTTATTTTATGGCATCGCTTGAAGAACCTTTTGAAGCACCTTTATTATTAAGAGTGTAACCTCCTTTGTAATCGTTACCATTTTCATAAGTAACTGTAGGGTCATTCCGTGTCAACTCAACCAGAGGTCCCCGGCTCAAATTTTTGATTTTGCTAATATTTTTTCTGAAGACAGACAGACAAGTATAGTGATGAAAGCCAGAGTATTAAATGTCATGGATGAATATTTACTGAGTAATCCACTATTTTGTAATTTTCACCTGTGATTCAGAGTCAAATTACAAGAGGTTAAAAAATTACTTCAGAAAGACAGCAGCATCATAATGTTAATTTTACACAGATTGGTAGGTCTATTAGTGAAATCTGTTGACTTTAGCAATCTTTGTAGCATTATGTGCCAATGGTGACCATTCAAAAATGGGGAAACAGCACTTTTCAATTTTTTCATCCAAAGTTTGCATGCCTGTAACTCAAGAAGTACTGAAGATATCTTAATGCCCTTTTAGATATTGGGTCTTAAGAGACTTTCCTTTTGGCATCTTCATTTTTAAGGCCCTATATGGTTCAGTTCCAGAGATATTGGAATTTCAATATGGCTCCAGGAGTAAATTGTTAAAATTTGTTAAAACATTTATTTTGTAATTAAATTATGTAATGTTACTAATTAATCCCCAACACTGAATATGACAACGCTTAGATGTTCCCTCTACAACACACAACCCAGATGGCTTTATAGAGGGTTGAAAACAAATGTTTATTCATCTCCAAAGAAAAAAAACACTTAACATGTGGAGAAGTATCGAAAAACTACATTAATGTGTGGTTATACCATTAGACAGAATTACATCTGATTTCCACCATTGAGTGTCCCTAAATGCTAAACTAAACATATCCACTAGAGGGCACCAAACTACTCCAAGTCTAAAAGCCTACTGTAAATTACATCATTGCAAATTAAAACGTTTTCAAAAAGAGGTATGTCCTGAATGGGAGTAAGAACATATGAAGACAACTTCCTGAGCTGAAGGAATGAACTGATCAGGAGCATTTCTGAGTAGATTGTTCTCTACTTTTTCTTACCAGCGATTCTTTTCGAGCGGCGGAGGCCTCTGACATCACCCTCCGGGGCTTCTGGGGCAGTGGTAGGTTTGGAGGCAGTCTGGGCTTTTAGGGTGGCAGGAGGTTTTGAGGGTTTTGGTGCAAGAGGAGCAGAAGTAGGTTTGGAGGGTTTTGGAGCAGGAGCTTTGGAGGTTTTTAGCGCAGGAGGTGAGGCAGGAGGTTTGGACGCAGTCTGGGCTCTCAGGGTGGCAGTAGGTTTGGAGGTTTTTGGAGCAGGAGAAGGTTTGGAGGTTTTTGGATCAGCAGGAGCTTTGGAGGTTTTTGGAGCAGGAGAAGGTTTGGAGGTTTTTGGATCACCAGGAGAAGGTTTGGAGGTTTTTGGAACAGCAGGAGAAGGTTTGGAGGTTTTTGGATCAGCAGGAGAAGGTTTGGAGGTTTTTGGAGCAGGAAAAGGTTTGGAGGTTTTTGGATCAGCAGGAGCTTTGGAGGTTTTTGGATCAGCACGAGAAGGTTTGGAGGTTTTTGGAGCAGGAGAAGGTTTGGAGGTTTTTGGAGCAGGAGAAGGTTTGGAGGTTTTTGGAGCAGGAGAAGAGGTGGAAAGTTTGGGGTTTGAAGGGGGTTTAGGGGCAGTAGAGGGTTTGGTGCCTCTGTGGCCTTTTCGCCGTGGTTTAGTTGACTGTGGTGTCTCCTACAAGAGTTGAAAGCAAATTTCATTGACTAAAAATGTGTAGGTATAAATTAAAGGCCCGTTCATACCAAGAGCGATAGCTATATTAGCGTTCTCATAGACAGAGGATCATGTTTTGTTATATAAGCGCGTGCTGCAGTTTTGTCGTCTGCCACAGCTCAAACTCTTCAAAGTCAGGTGGATTTTGATTGGCTGTCAATGTTTTTATCATTCATTAGCTGGAAAATAACATTCTATAAGTGTTTCCAATGATATAATTCCTCTGTTAGCGTTACAGCTGTGTGGAAAGTTCCTCCAATTTAGAATGATTATTAAAATGATAGTTGCCATTATAGTTATTGTCATTGTCGTAACAGGCCTTCATTCTGTTTGAATGTCTGCTAAGTACTAAAAGTATCAGCTAGGACAGCAAACGGTTGTCAATAGTGATCCACTAACCTCTTTACCGGACAGCTGGGATTCCAGAGCAGATATTTCTGCTTTTAGCGTATCTACGTTTACCTTCCCACAAAAAAAAAGGATCATCTTAAGTGCGAAACGTTCAAAATATACACATTTCCAACAATGACTGAGGATGTGCTCTTGCTAGCAGTTACCTTGATTTGTTTGATGTTCTCCTTATAGCTGTCAATGTCCTTCATGAGTAGCTCCTCCTTTTCTCTGCAAACAAAATGAATGTATATGTATTAAAAATCTACACACTGCTAATCTGCAGCAACAAGTTTAGCATGTTGAGAAGACATGTGAAACTGATAAATTAGCGACTGAGCAAACGGTTTTCTTCTGGTGGACAATACAACTGGCAAAACATCTTACAGACATACAAGTTGAGACACAGAAGACTTGGGGCTAAGAAACCACCCAGAACACTCCAGCAACCACATGGCAACATTTTAGCATCATGCTAGTGAGTTTTGCATGGGTAAGTACCACTAGAAAAGCCATTCTTTCATTGTGTGCGAGCTGTCTGGATAATACCTCGATACTTGTGCTTTTTCCAGCTCTGTCTTGAGTTTGCTGACCTCTGCCTTCTCCTCAGCAGTAGTGCAGTGCACATCAGTGACCTTTAGCTTGGCAAGGAGAGCTTTAAGATCAAGCCCTTCCAGCTGACTAGAGCTCAGGGACCTCAGAAGTATTTCCATGGAAATTTGCTGTAAACGTTGACACGACGCCACCTCAAACACCAGAGCCACAAATATTGAGATCAGACAGGTGTTGAGATCACAAGCATCACATTATGAAATTGGTGGATATGAAGTGACAAAATGCATTATAAAAGCACCATGTATTACCTTAGAAAGCTCTGTTTGTATTTTGTCAAGTGCAGCAAAGCCCATGTCCCGCATTTGTTTCATGCTCTTCAGAGACTTCTGCAAGTCGCTTAACTCTTGCTGTAAACCAAATTGTCATGAAAATGTCCTCTTGGTTCAATTTAATTCTCAAGATGAAAAGGAAATGTTAATGACAATGATCAGTTTAAGCATAAATGGGAAAATAAGGAGGATGTGACATTTTGTATGTACACCGTGTGCAATATGCAAAATTTTTGTGTACATAATAGCAGGTGGCCTACTATATTTGCACAAATTTCAATATGCAAATTAATAGGTAATATAGACGGTGGTTTTAAACAAAATTTGTTGTAAATATTGGAATAAACATATGGCAATTAAGCTGAGATTTTTCTGAGATGATAACTGGACAGCAATTGATATAATTGGAAATGTTTAACACTGCATAACATGTAGTAATTTTTAAAATAGTACGCAGTATTTAGTGTATACTATGCAGTACACTAGTATTCCATCCAAAAAATATGCATTCATTGACCTGTGCCAGTTGAACTCGCTTTTTCCATTTGGTTTGATAGACAAACTCCAGGTCTGTGTCTGTCCATTTGTATCCCTGCATTCCCTGGATGAAGATTTCAGGATCAGGATCAGGATTCCCAGGGGTTGCTGGGCAGTCATGAAAGTGAATATTAAAGCAATTCAATCATACTGAACAAGAAACAGTGAGTATATGTGGTGCGGTACCATTACTAACAAATATAAGAACATAGAGAGATGTGTGAATATGATTGCTTAATTATGTCAGTGAGTATATGAAATCACCTGATGCAGCGGTAGAACTAGACCTCTTGACCGACTTCCTCTCATCTTTAACTTTAGGGTGCTGGAGAACTTCATTTAATCCATTGCAAGAAAGGGGCTTAGTTATTTCCTTGGAAAGATTTTAGTAGGTTTAGTTATTTCCTTGAAAATAAATTTTAACTCGTTAAGAACTTTTATGAAGTGATTACTAAATATATGACATTTAAAATAAATGTTTTAATAAATTGCATACTTTCATCCTATGCTAAATTAATACATTTAAAATTTTGAAAGACCAGAGAGAGAGAGAATTCTAGCTTTCATTTCATATTTATTAATGTAAATGTTTAGTTTTCTTTTTTGACTGATATCGACAACTGTCAATTTAATAAGTTAAATGAATTTGGTGGGGTTGTAAAAAAACAACAAGTGTATTATTTGATTAATAACTAAACTTTTCTCATTCTCAAGTGAGAAATTTGTAGCTTAACAACTAAACAAGACTCCCAAAAATTACAACGTTGAATAACCTTAATAATTATGACTTATAATAATATATTATTACAGTACATTATTTTTTTAATAATATCAAATATTCAGACATAATATTTTTTTGGTTTGTTTGTTTAATCTCAGAGTTACTTAATTATTCTTATGCCATAGAGTAGAAATAATATTTAGAATTTTGCTCATATGGATTAAGCCTATCAATCAATTTCTTATATGTTGGAAACGCATGAGGCCCAAATATTCAGGACATTTGGTCAGGCCAAAATATTACCGTGATAAAAAAATGAATAAACGAAAAGAAAATGTGTATTAAAAGCTATATATCCATAAACATTTGTATTTGTATATGAGAAACACGAATGGCCCACTGATACCCCTGTTGAAAAAACAGCATATGCTGGTTAGGTATATGTTTTGACGCTGGGATGCTGGTTTATGCTGGTCCTTTGCTGGTTTATGCTGGTAAAGGACCAGCATAAACCAGCATCAAAACATACCTAACCAGCATATGCTGTTTTTTTCCATCGTTGTGTTTGTTTGTATGTTTACCTGGCCGCATGGCTCATCTTTGACCACTTGTTCTGACGTTGGAGAACCATCTGGTTTGCTGGGGGGGCTTGTTGTTACTCTTTCACTTTTAGATGGAGGTGTCCTCTCTAACTGTCGCCCGGCAGGTATAATATTTGGCTGCTCATCGATTATTGATTGCGCTAGTGAAGGCGCATCACGCGAATCCAAATTACGCACATTTTTGGTGCGTTTGATTCGGCCTCCCTTCGAGCTCATATGAGCTGCTGTTTTTCAACTCTTAAATTGTTCAACTGATGTTGTTTGAAGGACAATGCTACAATCTCGACGCTCTCAAACGGCACACAATTTTAAAAGTGACCTCAAAGCAGAGTGAAGCGGAGTTACTACATGTGCTGATCAGTGGTAATGGCATTTGGTGGCCACTAGGATAATAAACAGCAGCACACGCTACTTGTAGCGCTCATTAAAGTTGTTAAACTCGTGACAGATGCAGTGCATCTTTTTGCTATTTCAATCGTTAATATAAAATGTATTTTCTCTGTATTACATATACCAACCAGGCTCAACTATATAAAAATTCAGAATTTTAATGTTTACTCCACAGGCCTCTACAGCTCAGACTGTTTCAATGAATGAAGGTAACCGGCAGAGAGCGCTGTACCATTTCTTAGGCAAAAACTGACTGACCGCATAATATCGAGGCCACTCTTAAAATGTAAAATGTCTAACCAAATGGCATTTAAAAACAAAACAAAACTAATTTTTATAGATATGTTATCCTCTAATGCAGTGAGATTCTGACATTTTAAGTGTGGCTAACTGTAAGTTAAAATACTTTATGGGGCTATTGTATGTATAAAAATAAGAACGATGGTACTGTCCAACCTAAATTTATTCAGACACCTTCAAAATTTCTCACATTATTACAGTTTATTCGGTATAGTTTAGAAAGTGGTAATAAACTATGACAAGAACTCAGAGTTAAACTGTGTCAGAACAAAAATCTCGATCATGTCAGATAACTTTGATAGAAAGGTATGTAATGAATTCGGTTAAAAGCTGTCAGCTGTTAAATCAGTCATTCTTGAGAAGTGGGACAAAACAGGGTGCAAAATTGAAAAAAATAAAACCTTGTACTCAGACAAATGAAACTGCATTTATGTATCTTATATGTACTAAGCTACTGAGCTATGCTTTGATACAACCTCCCAACTTTTCTCTTTTTTAACAAAATGTGCTTTTTTTTACCTTGGACTGTGTAATATAATTTCAGCTTTATCTTTAACTGCATTCAAGTGAACATTTCAAAACACATTCTGGTGTTAGCAGACATATTACACTTTCACATGTGACCGACAATTCCACAACAAATATAAAATATCATAATGAAATATTATCAAAATATTCAACTGACGGAGGTGACAGAACTGACGGAGTTGACGAAAACCTGAATTTGTAGTCATTTTAACTATCAAATACATTGAATCAGTCAATTACTGTATTAAAACAAACACAACAAACAGTGAGTATGTTATTGTTTATAAAGCTTTTATTCAAGAGTCACATTGAAGTATTTTGATATATCATTGGAACACAAGATCTTATGGTGGTGACATCTGACGGTGTTGACAAATTTCGCATTTCTTTCACAAAATCAATGGAGTTCATGTAGTAGCCATTTTATTTTTTTCTGTTGATGCTAGATGCTACTGGAACCTGCTTCAGGAGAATACAATTAGGGGGTCTTTTAGAGTGACAGCTGCCCCTGATATTCCCTGATATTATTACATTTTATTGAATGTCTGACGGTGTTGACAAAAAGTGGGGACGCAAATTTAAAATCTTATTAAGCATGCATGTGTCATTAAAAAACAACCTTGCTTTGATAGGAGATATTATTAAGTGTTGCTTTTGATAAAACAAGCTCTTTTTCATCATTAAAAAAAAAAACATTTTTATCCATTTTATTGCATATGAATGATTGAACCCTTCTCTGTGGACACACTGTTTTAGATGTAGTGAGAGGACATTAAGAAACACAGATTTGATATAATAATGAGAAAATTAAATTGAAGGTGATAATTGTGTTAAATACATTCTATTATTAATCCCTCGTGACATTTAAAATTGAAAATATTTTTATTTTTAAACCTAATAGCAGTTACCCTTGCTGGACCTGTTTTGTCCCATGTCTCAAGAATGACTGAAATTTAAGTACACAATTAGATAATACCAGGTTACGTCAACCAACTACCAAGCAATGCTTAATTTTGTTTAGTCTCTGGTGTAAAAAGTTCCATTAGCAATTCAAGAAAAAAACACTTCAGCAAAACATGGTCAGGTCAAAGTGTCTGAATAGTTTTTGGTCCCAAATTTTTATAGTTCACTGTATGAAGACTTTTTGGGTATAATATGTCACAGTTTACTTTATTTTGCTATCCTCACTTATAATAATCTATAGTGTCCTGCACCCACTAGTAAAAAAATATCACAAATTATATCTGGTTTCTGACAAATTTTTGGTTTGTCTGTATGTCTCTCAATTAAAGTTCTGGTGTCATATGAAGAGCAGATATAATTTATATTCAGAAAAAATGTAAAGCATAACTTTATTGAAAACAGTGGAAAACTCGTTATGAAAAAGTAAAGCACAAAACAATGTACAATGTGTCATATGATGTGTTTAACTCTACAAGTAAGACAAATAACCACAGCAATAATACAGCAACATTACTATATCTGGCCGCTCAAACAAACAGATTAGGCCTATAAATTCTGTTTGTTGCCGCCAGCGGATAGGTAATTACATTCAGCATCTTTAATATCTATATAAATTGTTCAAAACAATTACAGTATCATCTCACTTACACTTTAATACTGTACACTGACATCCATGTACTGGATTGTAAAAGTTAAAAGACTCGCTCGCGGGTGTCTCTTTCGATGCTGAAGAGAGTGCATCAAGAACTGATGGCTCCTAGATATCATCCAATCAGTTCCTGATGCAGTATCACCAACATCAGAAAGTTCTCACAGGTGAAGGGATGGCTTGTAGTAAGGAATTGGTCTGTGAGCTAATAATATTATGAATGAATAACAAACACTTTAAACATTTAAATGTCAGCCTTGCCACAGATTTCAGCTTAATTCTATTATACTTTGACTTCTTTTCCACAGGTTGCTCTCTTCTGTCCGATGGAGACCAGTGTTATTTCGTCATGGTGTGCAAGTGCTGTGTGTGACAGAACCCCAGCAGCGCCTGTGAGAGGGGTGACACACTACTCACAGTTGCCAGCTGAGATTATGCCAAAACTCAGCCGCCAGTACCGGAGTCCTCCAGCAGATGCAGATGTTCGCGTCCCAGAGATGGTAATACATTTACGAACTTCTTTAGGTCCTCTGTACAGTATAAGATGCATGTTTGATCATTTTAGTGTAAATTGAAGCGGTTATTGCAAAACAACGTATTAGCATTTTAGCATTGAGATTAGCAGAGATGTAGTATTGAAGTATAAGGCAGATTCAGGTGCAGCTGATGTAGTTTTGGGTGTAAACAGACTACTCAACCCCTACAGGTCAATGTGAGACTGAAATCACATCACAGTTGCCTGCAGAGATTACCCAGTCGGTCCATTGCGTCTTTGTTGTGATGCTAGTCAATAACAAAGAGGTTGGGTTTAAACTGAGCATTATCAGCGGTTCTCAAATGGTGGATTGCGACACAAAAGTAGGTCGCAGGTCAATTCTAATCAAATGTGGCAGAATCAAAACAATGCTAAATGCAAAATACATTTGCTGTCATTTTTAGGCAGGAAAAGAAAAAGGCTTTGCATATATTTTTTGTTAAAGTCTCAGAAGTAGCAACAGATCTTTTCTCCCATATTGTGACGCACATTCAAGTGTAATAATGGATTATCAAAACGGAAAATATAGAGTGGAGACTTGGTTATATCCATCAGTTGCTGATTGGACTGGAGCTTGCAGAAGATTGTAAAGGGACCGAGCTTAAGCGGACGGAATATGTCACCATGGTTACATTGTGACATTCTAATTACGAGGTCAAAAAATGCACTGGTGAATTGTTTACATTCACAATAAGATAACATGCAAATAGATACAGTAAGTTTCATGCTGTTTTCAAAATCAAACTTAGCAGCATTTTGGTAGGGATGCTAACATGGACAGTTTGCATGAAATGCTCTTATTTTCGAGAACCATGAATTAAATTTTGCAAGGTCAAATAAATGCATCGTAGACTATATTAAATATAGTTTGCAGGATGAACATGGTTTGCAAAGGCTGTGTTTCATTAGCATGAATTATTAAATGTTGGGAACGTGAAACTATCGAATTCATATGTCATTATGTTTAGGCTAATATTGATAAATGTCAATGTTTGATTTTAAAGTCAGCATGAAGCATAACGTAAGTTGCTCTTTTTTGACACATATCCAAAAGAAATGGCTTCTTGAATGAGAAAAAAAAATGTTGGGCGGGACTTAATTTTGTCCATCGGGAACCGATTAGATCATTGTCGTTTTTCAATCTCATGTGAATTACAGTTTTTTGGCTTTATTGGCATCTATGGTTCCATGAGGAACCTTAATAGTCTTTGGAAACTATCCATTCCACAAAAAGTTCTTTAGAGCGGAAAAAGGATCTTTGTATTTTTAAAATGTTCTTTAAGTAAAAAAAATGGTTCTTTTAAGAAACTTTTGCTAAAAGGTTGTTTGGGGAACCAAAAAGTTTTGTTTTTTTTTATTTAAAAATTTAACCAAAATAGTTATTCTATGGCATCGCCGTGAAAACCCTTATTGTAATCTTTACTATTAAGAATGTAAGGGGAAGAATTTATTTATGAATGAATTTCATTTATAATAGAATTCCAATACTCCATAAATAAGAATTGACCATTTTGATTCGATTGGTAACTTTAAGACCATTTACATTTTTTTTATACGATAAGCAATTTTGCTACAGTTTTGTGTCACCACCACATCACGTCTACTGTAAAATCTGTGTCCTGAAACAAAACCAGCTGAAAAGCGCTATTTTATATTATCATTGTTTTTGTGTTGGTGAGCGTATGATAGCCAAAGTGTGCCGTAAACAAACACTCTAATCCGTTAAGGCCGAAAACCGTCGCGTGAGGGGCAGTTTAGCCTCTCCCAGCTGGTGAGCTGAAGGGCGTCTCCCCAAGGCATCTGGCGTGTGTCCCCCAATAACCCCACACCCCCTCAACTACACACACACACATACACACCCTTCCTCTGCAAGACCGTGATCCCCGCTGCTGTCAGGGCCCACTGGTCGCCATGGCAAACTCACAGGAACCTGAGCCGGCATTGTCAGAGCGTCCGATGTGTATGTCCCACTCGCCGTCTCTTCTTTAGAGTCACAGCTCGGGTTCTTTGACACCCCTGAACACTGCAACAAATTGAGAAAGACAGAAGAAAGGAATGAGGGAGAGGGAAAGAGGGAGAGAGAGAGAGTAGCCGTTGTGTGATTGCTAGACTAAGTCGTGTAGGCCAGATCAAAGGCCAGTTCTTCCCAAACTAGCAGACCTTTTACAAAGCACGAGGGGCATAGCTTTTGTGGGAGTTGTATACTGACCATTTCAACTATTGCTGGGAAAGTGGTTTACTGCTGAACACCTGATACCCACAAAAGAAATGTGAAAGGAAAACGTGAGCACATTAGTATGTTGCAGTTTATAGTTTTAATTAAACACACCCCAAAATGAATACAAACTAGGGTTGTACATTAATATAAAGAAATCTGATATGGTAAGTGTGTCGTAATGGCAAAGTTCACTCAATCAAGATATTTCCAATAGTCAACCCTAGTAAAAAAGAAATATAATTTAAATACATTTATTTCATACTAAGTTTAGTTCAAATCTATTATCATATTTACTGACATATTGCTCGAGGCCTACTGATATAAAAATTATAATTAAACTTTATTTGTAGTACTTCTTGTGCACAATGCACATTTCTTAATATTAAGCCTAGAATGTGTTTTAATTGAATTATCTTTCAATAATATTGGTTTTTAAGCGCAAAATATGCACTTAAGTGTACCTGAAGTATACTTGCAATAGTTCCACTTTAGCACAATCAAATATACTTCAGTATATCTTTAGCTGGACTTCAGCACTACTTCCGCACAATTAAAGTGCATTAAGTACAACATTTGCTGTTCCAATTTAGCAGACATCAAGTATACTGATTTGGTATACAAAAAAAGTATAATTGCAGGGTTTTTATTATTAAGCGCATACATTTATTTAACATTATTATTTTTATTAAGCACATAAATATGTGTATATATTTGTAATATACTTAACATAAAATAAATGTATTTCAAATACGTTAGTATATTTATTTTTCACTAGTTAAAACTAGGTCAACAATGGTCCATGTCGGAAATAAAAGGGTTAAAGAGTGGAACAACATTTGCCCTTGGCTCTATAATTATGTTTGCAAAAAGTGAGATGATCTTTGCAGTTTTTATGTTTAACCGATAAACCGAACGTCTGATACTAAGTTACAAATGTCGCCTATAAGGTTTTTGTCAATCTGCTTTGTGCTCCGTGAATATTTTCTGACAAAAAGATTTCAAATAGGTGTGAAGATGGCTCTTTTTTTAAAATATTCAAAGAACGCAAGAAAACATTACAGTTTCAGCCTAATCCAGCATGCATTACCTTGTATTTCAAAATTGGTTGTTTCAAAACAAAAACGTGCCCCTCCCATAAACTCTCTAGTGGCGAATGTTTTTTGAACATTGACGTTTTCCAAAAGCACAGTTGGTTTAGTTTAAAAAAAAATAGGAATGTGTTTTTGTTCTGTTTTCCCACTATGCTAACTCTACACTGTTCCATTTTCGATACATTTCGTTTTCATTGTTACTTGTTATTGAGTCACTTTTCTCCAGTTCCTCCCCCCTTAAACTGAGATGAGATGTGTCAGTTGGTGGTCGTATTCAAAAGGCTTTTTACTGTACAATGGTGTTTCTATGTGAATTTGTTTGAGCTCTGGGTTTGAGGGGAACCCCTGTGCGGCGAGAGGTATTGTTAAGGAAAGGCCAGCGGTGATCCAGAACTTGGGCTTGACCAAAGGTGGCATGTGAAGAGGACGGAGCCATTCCCAGCATCTCCTATCAATGTAAGGCAACATCTCAAGACCTCCAAGCACCGGTTTGCCCACAAACAATCACAGCAGACTTGAGCAGGGATGACATTTTTATTTGTCACAGACCTAAAGTCCTAAATACTTTCCCACCAGGGGCAGAGGGCGAGAGGGGGAAGAGAAAAAAAACAATTGAAAAAGTGGAACAGCTTCTCTGGCAGTGGATGTGGCCTGGGACCCCCCTCTGTCATCATATTGTCTGGTAGAAAATTGAAAACAAAAAAAAAAAACAATATGACCAGTCCTTGACAGAAGGATCCATGGTGTTGCACTTGTCTCTTTAATGAGGACTGTTATATTGTGTTCTCTGAAGTTTTCCTACTATGGTACCCTGGACGTCTTGGACGTTTTCGTAATTAGATTAATAGTCATCTTTAATTAGTGATAGCTTACAGACAAAATAAGCCTTTTGTGATCGCCCACCTGCCTAAATTTAACCACTCTAGAATCAAACAAATGTTCCAACATTTACAACATAACCTATACTGTATATTGCACACAGTAATACATACTTGCACATTTACACACCATGTCCATGTATGTTTTTGAAGCTGTACCTGTGACAATTTCCACCAACCAAAAACATGTATTGCAGTCTAAAACGTCTAATTTACACAAATAAATTAGCATTTTAATGTATTCACATTCCTATATTTTATAAAACGAATACATTTTTAGAAAATAAGATTAGACCTATAGCATGCGGTTGGCGGAATCAATTAATTAATTTCATTTTTACTTTTAAGGGTTTAAAATAAAAAAAATATTTAGTAATATAATATTAAAAGATATTATTAGTGGTAGCTGTAGTGTTATGTCATATTATCAGTATTATTTCATAAAAAACAAATGTTAGTTTTCATTTCATTCTGAAGTGAGCAGATGTGCTTGTACAGTAGTGGCTTCAGTGATCAATCAATGAATGCATTACTACAATCAACTGAATTACTGGCAGTGCCATATGGGCCAGGGGCCCATGGTGACAAAGCATAATTTTTGCGGGGGGAAAAGATAAATAAAATGAGCAAATCTGCAAAACGTACAGTTTACATTGAAGTAACATTGTACAGTATGCACTAAATACTTTTTGCGTAGCGCGTTTCGATTTCGAAATCTATAATTCGAGCCCTGTCTGAACATACATGTGCAACAGCGGGATAATTTCAGCATATTATGGGAAAGGCGTCTTACCTTGCCTTTTCCTCAAAAGCGACAGTCCCAAGACGCCATGGCCTTCTACTGCAAACACACACGTGTACTATACGTCTTTCAGCTCTCAGTGTGGTGAGAGCATGTGCTGCCAGCCTGTGAAATCCCACCCTGTCTCTCTGACTGTAGAGCAGCACACGGCTCTCCTTCTTCCAATGGCCCCCCCTTCATTGATCTATCTTCAGCCTGTCTGATAGGCGTTCCACCCTGCAGGTCACTTCTTCCTGTTTAACCATTGCTTGGTTTTCTTGCGAGAGCTGCGATCATAAGGAGAATTTATTAAGATGGAAAGATGTGGAAAAAAAAGCGCTTCCCTTTTCCCTCTTTCCCCTTGTTCTGTCCGGCGGGACAGGAGGAATGTAGTATGTGCGTGTTAAAGAGCACTGAGTGCATCTGGCCTGGTAAAAAGGGTGACACTGTTCAGAAGGGTTATGTTTACAGAAGTATATCCCACATAGCCTGTATTATAATACAAATCTTCCAAAGTTTCCTTCGGTGAGCCATAAGGAGTTCAGGTTAAAGAGCTAATGCATCTGTTTTGACAGCATGCTGTACACTAACATACCGCGTACATGTTAGCGTACAAAGTATACTAGGTTTTTATTTTTAATTCATATTTCATTTTTGTGATTTTTTTTTGGTGGGGGGGGGGTATTGTTGTAAATTCGTCAACCTGTTTTTAACACTACAAGATGATCAAATGATTCTTGTGCATCTGCTTACTAGTTATGTCTGTGTCTTGGTTAGTTTTTGTCTTTTTTTGTAGTCTGGTGTTGTGTATTTCGTCAACCTAGCTCCAACGCTACAAGATCAAAGGTTACTCTGCTTATGTAAACAAACTAATTAGGAAAACTTTCTAACCATAAAGGAATCTAATACAGTTTATTTGCCCAGTACAACAATTCTGACAGCATTTATGGCAATACATAAAAAAATCTGTAAAAAATGGTATTCAGTTCATCTCGTATATTGCCTCGTTTGAAAAAAAATACTTTTCTGAATTTTGCGAGCAAACTAAATTGAATTCTTGATACGAAGAATTCGGACATAAATTGGCATAATTAGTGTGTGGGTAGGATGCATTTACTACCATACCATGTTGGCATTATAATTTTCTTTTTTTTTCCACAAAACCATACATTTTAAATGAGATTTACAGCTGCAATTGCGATCACACTGCATGCACACGCCGTTCAGTTTTCATATATATAGCGAACAGTGTATTCATAGATTATTGTAGATTGAGAACTTTATCGTAACTTGGCAAAATTTAGTTGAAAATCTTTGTACACTTTGTAAAAAAAAAAAAGGTAAAAACACCAGGGTTACTGTCAGCATGTGTAGGCTGGATGACCAGAAGATGATTAGTACTGTAGTAAAATGGCTGACTCAGTGAAGATGGAGGCTCTTATCGTATGCAATGGCCCAGCCGGTGACCTTCCCACACTACCATTTTCATACTTGGTTCATGTTTAAACATTTAGTTGGTCTCTATCGCAAGGTATGGTGGACAAACACCAGCTGTTTTTCTCTCAGGACTTGTGATGTAAAGTCGAAATCCACAGCAAACTGCAGTGCATCTAAAGACTTTCTACTGCCGTGTCTTTTCTGGATATGAAATTTTAACCGTGATATTAGATTTCGTGAAAGGATTATCAGTTTAAGAATGAGGGTTAAGAACGAGATGTGCAGGTGTAGAAGCGCAGAGTGAATAATTTCCAGAAGGTTCACAAATCTGTCGGGTGGGTGTTGCCCTGCACTGCCTCCAACAATTGGCTCACTGCACCTAAGACGACATGAACATCTTTGAATGGCTTTAAAACCAAAACTAAAATTTGTAACAAGCCTTCGCAAAACATTTGACTTAAAACAAAAGGCATAATACTTAAAATAAAACATTTACAAGGTATTTCAAGGAACATTTGTAACACCTTTAGTTCTGCACATGGTGCTTGTTTATCACTTTTTAAGAATAAGTAAAGAGTCCTGCTCAGAATATGAGGAAGAGGATGGTGTGAGGGGAGTATTGATTAGGTTTCGTTGGAGTCACGCTATGAGTGACCTTGGCCCTATCAGGGTTAAACTTATTACCCTCTGACTTCTTATGACCCCCCCTGACCTTTGGTGTGAAAGCAAATAACGCTGAAGGATGACCATCGGTCAGGCCTCAATGGCCTTCTATTGACCAAACACACACACACAAATACAGTGAGGGGGCCAAAAAGGGCTAACGTCCAGAGAGGCACACTCCACAAATAATGCCATTAACCAATCAATACAAGAGACAGAAGAGGGGGTGAACACACTTGTTTTAGAAATGTGCACCCTGGAAATGCGTTCTCCATTTGAGAGGCCATG
The DNA here is from genome assembly GCF_001515645.1 of Sinocyclocheilus grahami. Classification (NCBI taxonomy): domain Eukaryota; kingdom Metazoa; phylum Chordata; class Actinopteri; order Cypriniformes; family Cyprinidae; genus Sinocyclocheilus; species Sinocyclocheilus grahami. Next base: position 896,194 of record NW_015505511.1, on the reverse strand, counting down.
CGTAAGTGTGCCATTCTGCTCTATACGGATATCTGGATATCAAAACTGAACTTTGTTTAGGCAGTGGTAAAAACAGTCCCTAAAACACAAGAGTCTTTTTTTAATGAATAACAGGCAGCACAGTTAAATATGTTAAAATATGCATTGAAATAGAAAAATAAAAGTTGTGCAATTGAATTCCATCAAGTTACGATCAAGTGTGAAGAGAGTTAATATTTTGCACCACAGCACCTGCTGTTCATGATGGGGTCAATACATAAATGGTTGTTTACTACTTTTCATCCCAGAGAGCAATGCGGTGCATAAAATATGCAAGGCAAAACTTAACCGATAAGAGCAACATAATAAATTTAGGATGAAAGTGGAGTGAAGATCTTTTTTTTTTTTGCAATGAAATACATAGTAATTTCCAACATTAACAGGACCTATTTTGTTAGGACAAACAGAGTAGGATCACCGACAGCATTGCATTGACCAAAAAGTTATTATGAACAATCTACGATAGCAACAAGCCAATGAGAATGTATGTGAGGGAGAGCCAAAGGAAGAGAGAAAGAAAATCAGATAGAGAGGGTGAGAGTACCTCGTGGATGCACTGCAGTGGTCAGCCAGGGTGGAGGAGAGAGGCGTGACGCCCAGGAGATGGAGGAATAGTACTCCATGCCTAGAGTGTTAGGAAAAGAGAAGGCAGAAGAGGAGAGGAGAAGAGAGGACCACTAGCTTTAGCCCTGCTACTGTTTTTGCCCTGCTGCCACTGGCTGAGAGTGAAGGGAGCGTCTGATTGGAGGGTGGGGGCTGAGGCCCCTCCTCGTCGTCCTCCTCCTCTCTGCAGTCTGCGTTCCCGCCTGTCAGGGTGAGTTAGCCGAGGGAAAGAGAGATGCAGCTCCCCACTCTACTCTTCTTTCACCCCCTCCATCATGGATGGATGGCAGGTGGGACAAGAGCTGCTGGAATGACCACAGCCACAAATCTCATCCCAACGCCCTTCTCTTCTCTCTTCTTTTCCTTCCCAGACTCTTTTAACTTGTGGAGAAAGTAATAAATAGTAACTATACGATACGATATGCAAGGCTACGAGACAGAAATATGGATGTGAAACCAAGAACGAACGACTGTGGGAGAGGCAACAAGAATTTCAGGGAGTTGGTGGATGAGTGTCAGCAGGTTGTCAGGCAATAACAATACGAACTGAGGAACACGTTGCAGTTCACAAGAAAAGAAAAAGGGAAAAACAAAGGGAAGAGGAAGGAGAGATTGGGGGCCTGACTCTTTTCCCAACTCATTCCCTGTATTTTTTATATTTGTTTCATTCTTCTCTCTCTCTCTCCACATTGGCCAACTGATCTTGGCGTCTTCTGTTGCTGCATTTGTCATCTGTTATATGCCACTGGACACACAAAGTATTGATTTTTTTCCTGTCCACCTTCTATTTGGCTCCTTGCTCTGTTGCCTACACTGTGAGGACCAAACCATGAAAAGTAGCCCAAAACTGAAGGGAAAGGGTCAAGGGTGTAGCCAAATGTAAATGTTGAACTGGTCACTGAAAAAACCCTATTCATTGCCCACTAAAACATTGTGTCATACGTATGTGTCCTCCTCACTGTCGAAGGTGAATTTCAGGGAAGGAGTTTATGGCCCTGGAGAGGGTCAACTGTGAACTCTGGCAAATCTCAGCTAAAATCTCCAGGGGCAGTAGAATGCAACATAAGCAAAGATTCACCTACTTGGCATAAGAAGATCATAGATTTATTCAAGAAAGAAACTAGCCAAACTGAGAGTGAAACAGGATTGTGAGTTAGTTGTCTATAAGATTAAATTGGTGGCGTGTGCCATCCGCTCCAAGGGTCATCATGGGTTTGATGGCCAGAAAGCACTTCTTTGACCGCAACTAATGCTATGGATGCGAGGCATTTTCTGAGGCGACCTCAGCCCGTGTCACCATAACCCTGTCCCAATTCGCTTTCAGTGTCCACAGTGTCCAGCGACCTTTAACCCACACTTGTCCCTACCCCCACACCCCAAGGGTCTTGACCCGCAGAAGGGTTGCGTGTGTCAAAAGTCCCAAGAGACTTGAACCCTGTTGTCATGGAGATAACCTCAGGGAAACAGAAGTCCCTTAGCAGTTACATAACACTCATGACCAAGCAGAATCTTTGCCTATATTTGCTGTTTTTATCAATTGTTTACAAAACTGCTACAAAAAGGAACAAATCCTGGCGAAGAGACAACAATGGCCAAAGCCTCAGTTACACTGTTCAAAGCCTCTAGTGAGTATAATTGTTTAACTTCTGACCTTGCTCAAAGTTTTTACAGCTCAACACCCTTGTACAAGCAGAGTCTTTGCCTGATGCACGACCTAGATCAGGTATGTAGTTGTGGTGAAGAGCTATCAATGAACCCTGGCAAAGGAACCAAACCAAAAAGGCTTCAATGGAAGCACTGGTAAGTAGAATTTGGTAACTTATGACTTTGTGCAACCATCTCTATACTCAACAGTTAAGCAAAGAAGTCAATAGTAAGTTATTGAAAACATTCAGTTCTGCGACAAACTGTGACAAGCCTTTAGAATGTTCCTATGATTCTGGCAATAGTTAGGGATCAAACCCGGTCAAGTGTGTCAGGAAAGTACTACAAACTCCAGTGGCCCTGATGCGCAACCACTGGGATTAAAACGATTTTGTGGGTGCTGACAACCCTGTTTGGGCACCTGATCGCGGCACCATGCATGAAGCCTGAATTCTGCTTACAATAGGGCCAGGGAGGGTGGAAGCAGTGGGGAGGGCTGTTGTTGTTGCAGCCCCCTAACACTGCACGCACAGGGGCACAAAAGCTGCCAAGGGTGGGGGTGGAATGGAGGTTCAGAGGGAGGGTGAACTACGCCATCTGCCATAAAGCTGGTGCGTGTGGGTAGGGGTCGACAGGGAGGGGCTGCACTGGTTGGGGTGTGTTAGCCCTAGATGTGTTCATGCAAGAGATGGACCGGGTCTTCCCTCAAATTAGACACGACCCCCCGAAGTGTAAGCCGCAGGAGACAGCCAATTCCTGCCTGCTTGCCTCTGTTTGCTTAGCAGCTTGATAATTAGAGAAATTAGGGACTGTCTGGAGATTAAACAGCACAAGAAGCACACTCCTATTATTTTTCGCTTCCCTTGCTCTGTTTTTCTCCTCTGCTGTCCTCTCCCTGTGGCAACAGACAAAACGTGCATCAGGAAACATATATGATGTCAAGCATTCAAGTCATTCATTCACATCATTGACTTGGACATTTTTCTTGTGCACATCATAAACTATAATGAGTTTTTTGGGTTTATAAAAAGACACTCCCTCCCTCACACACACACCACAAACACACCAAGCACAATGGGCAGTGGTTCACGCTTTGTGGAAACTGGGGTGACACTTTTTCTTTAGAAAGGATAACTCTGCTTTGCACCCCTGATAATAAATTTCTGGTTATAGAATAAATGCATTCATGTCTACAGAGTTCATTGAAATTATGAAACGTAATGTGTAAATGATGAAGAAAATATTCGTACTGTTTTAAAGCATGTACGCACCAGAGAAGTGTAGCAAGTTCCTTGGGCTTCATACTCAAGCAATCGCAAGCAGTCTCAAACTTAGTAAATACAAATTGCGTGGAAGATAATGGCACATTACAGTTTGAGAGAAGCAGTGAGCTACTGCACATGGCATGCAACCATGACCACAGGTTCACTGCGTCATGAAAAGAAGCGCTGTCCCATTCCCCTGTAGTAAATGCTTCTTCATAGCGCCATCTAGTGAAAAAAACAATACATTACATAATCTTGATTTAAACACTAGATGTAGTGGACTGTAATAAATAGCGTAATTTCCTCAGTTTTATCCACACCTAAGGAAAGATTATTTTAGTATATATTTTGACAGTGTAATATATTTTATAAAATAAATTGTTAAGCTGATACTGAAAAAAAATATTATTTTCTATACATGTGGAATACTGAAAAAAAAAAAATAAAT
>NW_015505511.1:890453-891947 GCF_001515645.1 Sinocyclocheilus grahami | reverse complement strand
AAAATAAATATATATATATATATATATATATATATATATATATATATATATATATATATATATATATATAAATCAAAACTTACCTTAAGAGTATTGAAGAGGATGCTGTAGTGCACTTGCTGGCTGCTTGTCTGACTCATCATCTCGTTTCAAAAAACATTTTCATTAAAAATGTATTTATATATTAATATAATATGATTATTTATCCATTTAGCACTTTCATGCTAACTTTCTGACCCTAGAAGTAAATATAATTTGTATGTCTACAAAACATTACATAAAGCAGTTAATTAATACATAAAACATTTAATTAATAAAAGTTTTTTTTAAGGTCATGTGCAATTAATATAATTGTAATTAAAGTATAAATGCATTTTGATCCATTGAAATCTTTGAAAAAATCTGTGATATAAAAAAAACGAAATGTTTGCAAATGTGGATTTCAGTAATGATACTACAATATGTCCGCTGCAAATTAACAAAGATATCAACAATATGCATTATTCCTTTAAAATTACTTAAAGCCTTCAGAGCTTGTTTGTGTGTTTTTGGGACATTCAGGGACAAGTGTCATCTGGCGGTAGTCAAAAACACATCCCTCCACCTGCCTCACCCCAGACCAGACCATTCGTCACAACATACACCGCCCTGTCTGAAGCAGACACTAAATAAGGCCTGATGTCATACCCCCTTGTGACTGTTAAACTAGAACTGCAGTTTCTGGCTCTGTTTTGTATTTTAAAGTGAAGTAACAAAGGACAGGTCCAGCCTGATCCCTAGATCAGCAATTTCTGTCAGAGATGTGTTGTCCATGGATATTGACTAACAAGGTAGAACCTTACTTTGGGGAGTGGTTAGGCATCTGTCATAACTGCTCTTGTCCAGTAGAGGACAGCATGAACACACATCACGCACACAAATGTAAGGACAAAAAACAAAGGTACTGAAAAGAAACAGATTAAGTATGTCCTACATCCTGAACAACCTTTTGACAGCTTTTACTTTGGTAATTGCACTGAAATCTATTATGTTCATTCAACAGAGGCATTTTTACAGCCAAAACCCTGTAAATCTGAGCCAAACATCATACATCTAGAACGTACGGAACCTGCCATAACATTGTCCCCAACCTATCAATCATGGGTGCTCCGCAAGGTCAAGAAAGATGCTGAGAGAGAGAGAGAAACAGATGGAAGAAAAAGAAATGAAGGGGTCTTTGCAAGCACTAAAATAGGATTCTATATACAGTATTCAAGTGTTTGTGTGGTTGTAGCTTTTTAAATAGGTTTTTCCAAAGAAAATGTGGTGCTGGTCCACCAATAAATTGCAGTCACATTGCTAGGGGGTTTCAGGTGGTATCTTGGTGGCTTACTGGTATATATGATAATAAGGTCACTACGTATGGCTAGTCAAAATGTAATTTATGGCATTTTTTGCCAGACAAAAATATAATTTTCAACCACATTTCTAAGAAACATAATAACATATTATAAT
>NW_015505511.1:869781-890383 GCF_001515645.1 Sinocyclocheilus grahami | reverse complement strand
TATATATATATATATATATATATATATATATAATACATCTTCTTATTCATGTTTGTAGAACAAATGGTTCAGGATGAATTGTGTTGAAATAGGGTTAGGAGTTTTTCCCCTCAAATCCCTAAATGCTTTGAAGACCAAAATATTGGATCAGTCCCTATATTTTAAGGTATATTTGATTGTTGCCATTCTTCTATGGAAGCCCCTCTAAGTAGTTTTAACCCCCTTCATTTCAATGAGTTGAACCATGATTATAATAGCTTTTGCTCAAGATGTTTCTTGTCTTTATGGCAATAGTTTGCACCACACACCATTCAGCTGCATTCTCAGACAGTGCTTTAATACAGACCACCACCTGGCTATCATCTCAGCCACAGTGTTGAAAGCTTATGCTTATAGTTAAGATAACAGATCTGCCAGAGGTATGTGCATCATACTTGAGTTATCTCTATTTTTGCCATTACAGACTAGCCACTGATGTACCACGACAGCCTTTACCCGAGTAGGTCAGGTAAGGAAGGTCTAGTCAACACAGTATATTCTTGTCAAATGTCTGATATATATGTTAATTTATTCCACGTGTATTCTGGTTTGACCTGATTAACACCTGATTACAGTGGCACTACGATACAGGGATGGTGTCATGGTAATACCCGGGTACTTTGATAGCCTATGTGAACGACAAATGATTGTCATATTGATGCATAATATATCCAAATATTGACATAGCATATCCAAAATAGATTGCCATAGTACAATGTCCAGCTTACACCCCTTATGAAAATTAACCATAGTTTTACTACAAATAATAATAATAATTTTTAAAAAGCTACAGGGATGGTGTCATGGTAATACCCGGGGACTTTGATATGTGAACGACAAATGATTGTCATATTGATGCATAAAACATCCAAATATTGACATAACATATCCAAAATACATTGCCATAGTACCATGTCCAGCAACACCCCTTACGAAAATTAACCATAGTTTTACTACAAATAAAACCATGGTTACTATTAAACCATGCTAAGCACTAATTAATTTGTATAATCAGGGTTTTACTACAAAAGCCATGGTAACACTTTTTTAGTAAAACCATGATTATACAAATGGTAATCAATACACCAAAAAAAAGATAAATAAATAAATAAAAAACATGGATACTACACCTTTAGGCTACTATAATAAAACAATGGTTAATTTTTGTAAGGGACAAGATTATTTCTGTTAGCTACTTGATTGTCAGTGTTCAATACCTGGTCATGTCTAATCTATTATGAGTCTTTCTCAACGTTTCGATAGCATTTTATAAGTTTTTGTTAGTTAGTTTGTGTAATCGTACAATGAAACTATATGAGGGAAAAAAACGAATATTGTACCGACATCAAAGGTCTTCCATTTATCGCGTTCAATATTACTAACAGGTCATATTCCTCAATATTCACCTCAAAAGCTTCTAAAGAGTATGAGGTACGTTAAATAAGACAAAGCCATATAAAATCTTCAAACCGTTTCTTAGTTGTACGCGAACGCCTCCTCAGATATAACGATGATGAAGTGGGCGGGAAGCGCGAGGGCGGCGCGAGGCGGAGTTTGTCACGCACGCGCCGGGGATATTCGGGATCTCGCGCAGCGTTATCTTGGGTTGGGTTGCGTTTGTTGATCCAACGAAAAAACCTCGCTCGCACAGATATAATGTAGACCTGCAATCAGCTTAGCGGACAATAGCTGATACGTTCGCGGACGACCGTTATCTTTATTTCGCTTCTGTTGTACAGCGGCGGCGAATCGCTGCGTAACGTTACACAAATGGTTCGGTGGTCTGCGGTTCCTTACGTCTGAGCGATTCGTATAAGGAACTTTACTGTATTTACCGAGTTCATTTCTGGTTCATTCTGCAACAGGTTTCTATAATAAACCAACGCTACAAAGTTGTCGCACAATAACCGAGGAGACTAATCTAAAATAATGATACGTAAAAGAAGAGGATAATCCGTGTATAATTTACCTGCATATAAAACAACAATAAGAAACACTTCTTGGGAGACCAGGGAAAGGTCTTATATTCTTCAGTATAAGGAATACCCAATATCTAGAGGTCTTTTTCAATATGATGCCGGTAAGTTCAGTCGAGATTAAGTGTATAATATGCTGCTATACATTAATTTTCACCTCCAAACATCACCAGTGCTTCTTTGTCATTGATGAACTCAACAAATGCATTGGTAAGATGTCACTTCTTGTGTTCATCCAAGCAGCTTTGATTGTATCAGATGGACTAGATATATTTCTAGGAAGCAGTGTTATGGTGATAAAGAGGATTCTATCAAATAAATAGGTAGGGATTGAATGACCTGTTTTCTTGTTTAGATTTCATATCTTGCTTTCTGATAACAAACACAGAATGATCCAGAACATTGTGTATCTTTTTAATTAATTCCAGTAAATGATTCCTTAGATGTTTTAACAACCTCAGCACAGGTGTTGAAATTGATCAAGAAATGCAAGGAAGGATGAAATGAAGAACGATTTTATGTAGACACCTACATTTCAACTAGAGCTGAAGTCATTCTGCTGTTCCTTGGGTTAAATAAGGTGCCAGAGAATGTACAAAATGAAATATTACATTATAAACACAGAACGCAACCAAATATTCAATAATGTGACACAATATAATTTACCTGCCAGACCCTATATGATGTTATTTGCTACACAGAAAGCTTAGAAATGTTAGTCATTTGATGTTAACATAGTATTTGAGATTATACATATATAGTCTTTAGTGTGCGATATGCCTGCTATCTCTTTGCTGTCACTAATCATATGAGTGAGTCACTCGTGGTGTTGGTGAGTCACATTCATACACCCCACCATCCACAGTAAAAACATATGATCGTGTCACCTCTGTCCACGTTGATGACAAGAGCCATTTGTCTTTTTGACCTTTTCATTGTAGTACATTTCTAATAATCATCCAGTCCTGGGTAAAACTCGTTGAACTGAAGGTTCATTTTCAAGCAAGTCCTTAATCTCCACCGGCTTTGTCACCGGATGTCCGCCTTAAATCTGGATGAACCATCAGTAGTATCCATGGATTTATAGCTTTTCTGCGTTAATGTAAATTATAATCCCTGTGTATAAACTCAAATGAGACATTCTGAGCTTTCATTTTACGGATTTACAAATGTGAAAAATGAAATGAATGGCCTGCAGAGACAACAACTTTAGACATTTTAATTTCTAGGTATTGTTTCAATGGAAATGCGCTATTTTGAAACCTTCAAAATTTTGTATTTTTACTATATTTAGTGTTTATATGTACAGTAGCACTGGCGTGTGTGTTTGAGGCGAATACAACAGCATTGTATATTTAGCTTGCAAAGAAATATTTGTCTTAATGGATCATCATTTCAGTTTGAGTCATGGTCAGTTTAAGATCATAGATAATCTCCAGAAACGTAAAGCAGCTATTTGAGGGCATACTCTGTGTTTGAGAGAACCACAGTGTTTTTGAGCTTTGTGATGAAGCGTATTCTTTCAGCATTGAGAATTGTCTGAATACTGACTGTGTTCTTTGTTCCATAAATCATTTTGTACCTCAGACGCTGAGTTCATTGTTTTTCCTGTGAATTACTAGCTCCCTTAATTCTCAAAGAAACAACAATTGTGTTTGAAAAAAGTAGAAGTGGGATATTCCTCTCAGTGTGACATTTAACAGAACTAACCTGCATTGTCCTTGTTGCAGTTTGAACTAAAACTGCATTCAGAATATCAAGGCATTGTTTAGAGTTCCCCTAGAGGAAGTTGATTTTGGTCGCATAGCTTCCCCCTGTTGAAAGGTATTGTAGGGTCTTCGTGTGGGCATGTATTTTGTGCAATTCCCATAGCGTAAGTACCCAGAGCAGCTATTTTCAAGACTCCAAATTGATTTGACAGGCGAATAGATGACTTGGTCCGGGAGCACTTGTGGAATAAGATTAGTTTGTAGTAATTTAATTATGTAGCCCACTTCAGTTCAAAGGCTGTGCATTAGGAGTTATAAATATTGCTGATTGTTGTAAGGCCCTTTCAGCCACCTGAGGCCTCAGCGGGAAACAATGACCAGAATTGCGGCCGCCGGTTGCCATGGCAACCGTTGCCAAGATCACATTCCACACCACAACATTGCTGCTATGCAGAGGAGTCTGTGTTTGGAAAACCCGGCTCTCAAGGACCAGCCGGTAATCAGGCACTCGGAATGTTTTAACTTTGACCTTTAAGCTATTTCTAGCTACAATAAGCAGGGTCTGTACTGCTGAACAGAGGACATATGCAGTTGGCTCAACTGTTATTTTTTTAAAATTAAACCATCAAGGACCTTGAGTGAGTCGACTCTATATTTTTGAAGCTTCAGCATTTTTATTCAATCAACTTTATTCTCCCGGTAGCCGAAGGGTTTCGGAGGGTCATGGTGTGGGCAGGAGGGTAGTGTATGAACTCAAGGCTAATCCTCACATTAGTCGTGCTTTGTGTCAATCCACTGCAGGGGCCATATGGCTGATTCTGTGCCCGTATACGCGCACACACACTGCGGGCTGACAGCCTGCTGAATCTGCGGGTTCTGTCCTGTGACTTACAAAAGCAACGAGCAGCTACTTCCTAACAACGCATGAGAGCCTAAATAAACCCACATTGTAGAGTAAACCGTGCTCCTAAGTGTTGTCCGATCAGAGCATGTATTTACAGATGCTCTTGTAGTGATCAGACTGAATAATTGATGCTCTCAGCATGCGTTGGATTACCTCTTTGTGTAGGTATAGGCTAGTAGATTTTCTTCGACTTTGTGGCTGACTGCTTTCATTCATCCAGTCGAATGTGATTTCTGCCCACCTTTGCACAAGCTCCAATAGTCAAGGCAATGAACCTTTACAGTTAATGAAAACCATGTGGTACAGGCACTGAATATTGTATGTTGCAGAACAGACGATGCCATTGGTTATCCATCTGAGTTGAACAATGCGTCTACTGTTTTCAACATTCGACAACAGGAAAAATAATTAAGAATGCTTCCTATTATGGAAACATTTTGCAAATGCCATGCAATTTATGAGGTTTTGCGGCTTGGTTAGTTTTGAGACTCTTTAGGGTTAATGATTGTAGGCGTTAACCTGAATATCATTACGTCAAAGCTGTGCACTCTGTTGAAAATGGACTGTTGACAAAGGCATGGTTTAGTCATCAAACCTTTTGTTTAATGTTTATTCTTTTGATGCACGAAATGCAAAGTTGCCCGAGGCTACGCCCCTTGACTTTGAATAGCAAGGGAATGGTGTACTTTTTCCTTCTCCACTCAAAATGACCCAATGAACTGGGCCACATACTGAATGCATTCATGTTGGAAATGTGTAGGGAACACATAAAAGTATAAATAAAATCCGATCAGTTAGAGAAATTATGTCATAGTATTAACTGGAGATAAGAAACTCTAGATGCTGAGAAGTTCAGCTTGGATGGGTAACAACATATGTTGTGTTTGTCTTCTTAAACTAGCTTAACCAACTACCAGCTTAACCTGTCTTCAGATCAGACATAGACCAACATCAACCAGCATACAATTTCCATGTGTTTTTATGTCCATACAATGAAAGTCAGTTGGGTCCAGTGTTTTACTTTCATTGTATGGACAAAAACAGTTAAAACACACTTTTAATTATCTTATTTTGTGTGTAAAAAGTGAGGAAATGACTCAAACTTAACCTTAAACTCTGAGTTCTCCAGGAAATTCAGTGAGAGTTTAGTGCTTGTCAGCTGATGGTAAATGCCAGTATGTTTGACTATTCAAATCCATTACATCACCTGTGGTTACCTGTGGAAACATAAACAGTGTCCTGTTGCAAACTAGTGCTTTATTACAGTAATCCTAAAGCTTTGTACCATGCCATAGGACAGCATTATGTCACTTAAGATTTCTCAGAAATATTACTCTGGGATCACCGCTGCGGGCTGGGTTTCGGCACAAGGGCTTTTCTGTGTGCGATCTCTCTAGGATTTAATGTACTATGTACACAAATGCGGATTCAAAAGCCAGACTTTTAGACACATGCCCTACTTAAAATCATTAATGACGGGAGACCAAAATACATTGTAGCATTGTATCTGAAATTTGGAAAATAGCTATTTGGTATGTCTTGGAAATATGACGATGGCAGAAATAAATGTTTAATTTGAACATTTTAGCATTTTTTTTGCAATGGCTTCCAAGACACACTTATATCACCATAGGAATAATTTACCACCATATGCGTTCAATAAAGAATTAACATCTCCAAAAAGGAAAATACTACATAAGAGGTCTGCGGTTTGTATGTAGACATGAGGCAATATGCTCCATCCATAATTCAATTTAGATCTTTTAAGAGCTCATCTTATAAACCATAACCCAGAGACAAATGAGGTTAGCGTTTAGCTTGATTTTAGACATCTAATGTAAGGACATTAGAGGAAGATATACATTAAAGGGAGATTAATGAAATTCCATTTCCAGCGAGGGTCATTCATCTAATTAAGGCTTTCATTGGTCAACCCAAGAGATTCAGACAGAATGGTCTGAGAGAAATAAAATCATCCATCTAACTTAAACAGAAGGGCTACGGTCTACACTCCTAAGAATAAAGCTTCCAAAAAGGAGTTTTTCACAGCAGTGCCTTAGAAGAACCATGTTAGGCTCGTCAAAGAACCTTCCAAAAGAACCATTTTACCTTTGTGTAATGGAAAGTTTCAATGGATGTTAAAGGTTCTTCATGGAACCATGGATTCTAATAAACACTCTTAAAAATAAAAGTTCTTTATTGGCATTGATGGTTTCATGAAGAACAGTTAACAACTGTGGAACCTTTCCATTCCACAAAAGATTCTTTATAGTTGAAAAAACATTCTTCATATGATTAAAATTTTCCTTAAACGAAATATTTGGTTGCCAAATTGTTGCTTTTCTTGATATAGACAAAATCATGCTCTATTTTAACAATGTCCTTACTACCTTTCTGGACCTTGAACATGTCAGTTTTGTTGCTGTCTATGCAGGTTCAGAAAGCTCTAGGATTTGATCAAAATATCTTAATTTGTGTTCTGAAGATGAAAGAAGGTCTTATGGGTTTGGAACGACATGAGAGTGAGTAATTAATCACAGAATTTTTTTTTGGGGGGGTGAACTATCCCTTTAATGTTGACGGTGATTACCCTTTTTTAATTTTATTCTATTTGATGAAATTTAGAATTTTTTGCAATTAGAACAATTTGCAACCATTGTGGTGGCGATCCGCAGTCTTTAACAGGCCTCATTTTTACTGACCTTTTTGGATCAGCTGGACTTTTTTTTAAAAGACTACTGGATTACAAGCCTAACCACAGTTATTCCTGACTGAATCTTGTCAAACATTTATTCATGCTTGCAGCATGACAGTAGGCACGGAAACAAGTGCTTTATCAGTCATGTGTACATCCAAAGCCAGATTAGACTTGAATGTGTGAAAGTGTGTGTGCACTGAATGAGTGAAAGCCTTTTAAAGCCATTTCGCACAGCTGTGTGTGACGGAACACAAATGTCACGACGCTGATATTGCACAGATCAGGAAATACTGATAACCATTTGGACAAGTCTAGCTATTTTAAAAATATCAGTTAGGACTAATGTTAATTACAGCTGTTTGTGGTGGTCTGCAGCAACAACCAAATCGCAATCGAGAAAAGTGTGTTCAGCAAAATGTTTGTGTCGTTATTGTTAACCAAAACTACTAAAATTTTAGTTTACATTGTTTCTGTTAATTTAAATAAAGCTGGAATAAAATATAAATATTAAATTAGACAAAAAACCTGGAAATGTAAATGTTAAAAATAATATTAAAATAGCATTAGTGCATTTAATTTTTTTTTTGTGATTCAAATATTTGAAATAATTTTATATCAATTTACCTTCTTGAAATCCAGGTAGTGCAGTGTTTTTTAAAAAATGTTATTTATGTACCATTATAGTATTTATTCATATTTTGAATTAGCTTTTATTTTATATTTTCAGTATTTATTTTAATTTAATTTAAATTAATTTTTTAGTTATTTTTTAAATATTTTGATTTAGCTTTAATTTATTTGTATTTTAGTTTGAGGAATTTTGGTACGTTTTAGTACTTATTTTATTTCAGTTAGTCAGTTAAGTAAATTTCACATTACAATATTTATTTGAGATTGCAAAATGTACAAAATTAGGTTTACAAAATTGTATTGATCCTTATATATAGAAAAGAAATATCGATAAGTATAAATAAATTAAATAAAAACAACTCATCAGTATTTTTAGTTCAAATTGTTTTAATATGAATGAAAGAGCCTATAAAGTAATACAACATAAGAAATTAGTTAATGGGAAAACAGTTGAAAAATTAGTGGCCATTACTTATGTGACTGCATAATGTCACAGTTGACCAATCAGAATCAAGTATTTCAGAGAAGCGTGTAATAAAATATGTCCGTTCAGGAATTGTTGTGCAGTACTGTTTTCTGTCCCGTCGTGTGACTCAGGTTAAGGTGGAAGAGCTGCTGAGTTTTGCCTCTACCCATCTGGTGTGACAGTAGTACCTCATGGTCGCTTGGCAAAGCATGAAAACACATACACACACACACATAGTAACAGAGAACTGCTGAGTGTTTTTGCGCTCTATCAGCAGTGATAACTCTGCTACCGATAGTCTGAAAATAAACACACATTAGCAGAATTGTCCTTCAAAAAATGCTTACTCTTTATCAGTTAAGATGTTGAGTTTATGTTCTCGTTATTTGTTTATTAAAAAAATCGTATTCATTTTATCATTAATTTACATTAATGATGTAACCCACATTGACAACAACCTTGTCTTTTTCTTCCAAAACTGCTGTTCACTTCGGAATTACAAATCAATTACCTCCTTGGTTTCTGACTAATAACCCCATGCTTGTGTTTTATTTCTGGATAAGAACCCTCTTGATGTGACAGCCATCTGTGCTGGCTGCAGTTAAAGTGCCAAGACAGAAATACAGCATCTTTTTTGCTGTCAACCATTCATCTTGGCATTTTCTCCCACAATCACAACTGTATTATAAGATTACGTGGGCATCTGGCATAAAGTCACATATCTATAAACAGTGTGGATGATTGAGAGCATTCGTAATGAAGCTGCCTCAATTTTTAGCTGTATAGGGTTTTTGTGTTGTCTGTATGGTTCTTGAGAGATAGAAAATCATTGTTTGTAACATTATAAGTTCAGTGTTGTTAAATATTTTTTGTTAATTGAAATATATCTGAAATAAAAAAGAACAAAAACTTAATTAGAAAATAACAAAACTTAAACTAAATAAATAAAAAAAGAAATGTTGATGTGGCAGCCAACTAAAATAGTATAATTTTAAGTTGGCATTCTAAAATTCCTAAAATTAAAAATGCTAAATTGAAATAATAAAAAGACAAAATCACATAACAAAATTACAAAAACCTAAGCTGAAATAAAATATAAATATTAGATGAAAACCATAAAAAGTATAAACTTGCATTGGCAGCTAACTGAAATAAACTTTGATGTACTAAAATTACTAAAACTAATATGAAAATTGTAAATATGCTGCCTTGACAGCTGAAATAAAAGTTTAGGTTCAAGTACTGAAATTACAAAAACAAAATAAAAATGACAAATTACAAAATTAAAATGATTGAAAGCTAAATAAAAATATTTAAACAAATAAAATATAAAACTACATAAAAAATACAAATAAACATAAAATAACTAAAACAAAAACTAAACTGAAGCTACAAAATTTAAACATTTTGTTAATTTAGTTGTTAACGTAACATGATATTCAGAGAGTTAAACGACTTGGCACAAGCTGATATGCTGCATATGCAGCCAATGAGCTTACTGCCTTTCATTTATATGGCTGGCTAGCTAGCATTCACTTTCTCACTTTTCTCTGAAACCCTCCACCTTCCCCAGCTCCACCTGTATAGATCTGCTACGGGGTATTTTATATGCTTTTTGTGCAGCAGCAGTATGTCTTAAATACTCACAGCACTGTATTGCCGTATGCATTGGCAGTAGCAAGTTCCTGTATTTGCTCGCAGCAGCAATAATCTACAACTACAGCAATAACCAACAATAACCAACAGCAGCAGCAATTCAGCAGCAGCGTAGCAGATCTATTCCGCCAATACCTAACCTAACCCTAACCCTAACATTGTCATATCCATCACCATGCTAAAATGTTCCGAGAGTTTTCATGATTGAAATAATATTAAAAATAACACTGCTTTAGATCACAGAATTACATTTTGGTGTGGTTTCTTTAAAATACAAGTACATGGATGGTTTTCTTAAGAACTAGAGAATCAAAAATTAATTGAGGAACTAACAAATGTTTTTCTCTAGAGTGTTTTTTCTGTCTGTTGTTATAACGTCCCATGTTGTGTCTTTTTTTTTATTCACTCAGATGTTCCTAACGGTGTACCTCAGCAATAGTGACAAGCACTTCACTGAGCTTCCCATCACGCCGGAGACGCTGTGTCGAGATGTGGTGGACATGTGTAAAGAGCCGGGGGAGGTGGACTGCTATCTGGCTGAGATGTGGAGAGGATCTGGTATGTGCTGACTTTTGTGTTGTTTGCCTGTTGAGCAAGTTCATTCCAAAATGTTATTTTTATATGGATCACTTTTTAAGCAACAGTTTGCCCAGCAATTTAAATTCTGTCATTATTTGTCAAGAGCAGCATGAACATTTGTAAAAATATCTCCTTTTGTGTTCAACCAAAGAAATAACGATGAAGACAAAATTTTCTATTTTAAGTGAACTCTTTCTTTTACAAAGTTGTTACAGAAATAAAATTCATAGAATTCATCTTTCTGCACCTGTCCATGCGACTATGGACAGGTGCAGTGCAGTGATGTATCACTCTAGAATGGATCTTTGCCACCTAATTTGTATACCTTGTTTCCTATTGGTTGTGTCTTTTTTAGAGCGTGTGATTGGTGACAGCGAGCGAATTATCGAAGTACTGCAGCGCTGGGGTCAGCAAAGGGCGGAAGTGCGATTCTTCCTGCGCCATGACCGAGCACCTGGCCACGATACAGGTGAGAAAGGGAGTGAGAGAGAAGTCAATAGGACAGTAGTGCTTTCAAAAGTCACAGAATGTGTTTGGGTCATTTTGCAAAACTGGTGGCATTTTTGTCTCTCATATTACTGTGTGTTAATACACATTTCACCTTTTTCCTTTCATTATAAGGATGCATTCTTGGCCTGTCCCCACCTGTGTATATAATACCTGTGTATTTTTCCTTGCTATGTTAGCAAATGCATTTTTTTTATTTACTTTTTTAGATGGGACAATGTTTTTATTAAACATGCTTTATTTGTTTGAGTTTAAGGTTTAAGTTGTGCATCAACCCTGTTACCACTATAATTTTTCTTCTTTTTTTTAAAGTAATAAACTATTCCATTAAAAATTATTTTCTCTTTCAAGAATTGAGCTTTACAAGGGACATCTTTAGATTGTCTAAAGTTTGATTATGTTTGTTAGTCGTAAATTTGTCTTAAAATGTCAACCCTGTTACCATGATTTTGTATTATAAACAACAGATTGAAAAGGATATCGTCCTAGACATTTCAGGATTCAATTTTCTTTATAAGAAGCATATTGTAATTTCAGTGCATCCAATTTTTCTGTATAAATGTCAACAAATGTTGTTAATTTTTAAGTAATGAAATGAACCATTCCATCAATAAAATAAAACCTTTGTTGTAATTGCATTATATGCTCTATATGGGGCAACTTATAGTCTCCATTTTATCACTTTATCCTAAGTTTAATGCTAGTTGGGAACTGTTTTAAAATGTCAACTCTGTTACCATGATTTTGTATAGTAAATAACCAATAAATGCAAAGGATGTATTCCTAGACATTTCCGGATTAAATTTTCTATGTAAGAAGCATACTGTAGTTTCGCTACGTCAAATTAATCTTTTTAACTGTCAACCCTGTTACTATTATATATATTTTTCTTTTTTAAAGTAATGAAATTAACCATTATATAAATAAATAAATACATAAATAGTAATAACATCATCCATGTAAGAAGTGAGCTATACAAGGACAACTTAAAGTCTTCTTTTTATCAATTTATATTCAATTTAATTATATTTGTTAGTTGGGTCTTAAAATGTCAGCACTTTTACCATGGTTTTGTATAGTAAACGACTAATAATCTAAAAGGATGTATTCCTAGACATTTCAGGATTACCTGTCAGCCCTGTTACCAGTCAGTATGTATGTGTGTGTGTGTGTATATATATATATATATATATATATATACATATATAGTAGACAAGTAGTAATTGAAAAGGATATATTCAGAGTCATCAAATTAATCTGTAAAAAAAATTTTAAGTAATCCTTCCATAAATAATGAAAACATATAGTTTCACTGACAAATTAAACTATCATCCCTGTTACCATCAATCCAGTTACCTTTCTGAAGCCATTATTATATTGCAACATATATTTAAAAATGGTTAGAAAGTTTAAAATCTTTGAAAAAAAGGAATCAATATAGGCACCCAGATTACCTACTTTTAGTTTCTAACTTCTTGTCTGATGCCTGATTTTAAACACTGAAGACAGTAGCACTATGAAAGAGGTAGAGAATGTTTGGTCTTGTTTATTATTTACTCTCTGCTGTATGGTTAGATGGCAATTTTAATATAAACTGGCTCTTTTTCCATGCCAAATCACGGACCCGTTCGATTACATCCTCTCCCCCTCGGCAGTCTGCTGTCAGTGTGGACATGCCGTTGCGGACAGGCGTGAATGTCATTTCCTTTTATGGGAGACTGTGAATAGAGGGGTTGTACATTGGATGTGGTTACGGCGGTGTTGAGGCATGAATTATTTGCTGCTGAACGGCTTGTTTTGTGGGCACTGCCTAAGGGTAGGGGAATAGATCAGAATAGTGTCCTAAAAGATCATCTTGTGTCCTAAAAGCATGTGCACGCAATGGAAAACTGTATTGCTTGTATAGGGGATGTTTTTTTAGGTATCAACTAAGTTTCGCCTAAAAGAACAAATTAAGACAGTCACGAATGAGACAGTTGTTGACATTTAATTGCATAATTTGGTATCTTGGTAAATCTGAGCCCAGTTTCAGACATTGTTGGCATCTATTCTGAAACTCCAGAGGAGACCCGTGTGAGATAACAAGGGTCTTTTTCTCAAAAGAAATTTCTGAGAATCAGATCTGATATCCATTTAATCATAATGCTGTTTAGGAGAAACAATTAAGATAATACTGATATGTATATCTCATATTGCAGAGTGCAGATTGTGAAGGAACACCTGTGTGAGAGTAATGAACAGGTGTAGTCCAAACACGGCTACTCATTGTGTGTGTGTGTGTGTGTAAGAGAGAGAGTCCTCACTTTCCATCTGAACGCATCCAAGAATTCAGTCACTAACACATATGCCCACACACTCGCGCACACACACACACACACACACACACATTCAATGCACACAACTTTTCTCTAATTCTTGTTAATTTTTGCCACTCCTACATAATCAAACCCCTAAATTCACGTGACAAAAGCTGGAGATTATTAAATGTAACAATTTATTTGTTATTTTTGCGTAAGTAATTACTGTTTTTTTTTCTTTGGTTATTATATATTATATTATATATGTAAAACCGCAAACAACTTAAATTAATTTTAGGTCAGTTGATTTGCATGCTATTTTTAACTCATAAATACCCTTTTTCATTTATGTATTTATATATTTTATTATTTGTTATTGTTGTCTAAGTTATGGCACCACAAATTTACCGAATACCGATCGAGCTCAGCCATCTTGTAGGACATCTAAATTCTCTAATTGCACCGCGAGGATCGAGGGGTGAGGAGGCTTCCTGAGGAGCTATGAGCGAGGATAAACAGGTGTATCCTTTGCGGAAGTGTTTTTCATCGAAAAACCTGACGCACGTATACATTCTCCTCCCCCTTCACATCCGTTGTAATAATTTTAATTTATATTTTACCTTTGCAGTTTAAATAAACCATACATGTCATATATTTCAAACAGGGCATCTTGCTTTATTAATATTTATTATGAATGTCTTAAATAACAAACTTTAACAACATAAGGGCAGATCCCTTTAGCGCAGCTGATGACGCTTTGAAGTGACCCTAAAGGGAGCGAGGGTATAGCATTTCACTTGATTCAACTCCTCCGTCCTCCCGTCTTTTCCTTGCATCCTTCCCTCGCATCCTGAAGGGGGGGAGCTAAGACGCGAGGAAAGGAAGCAGGAAAGGAAACGAGGATGCACAAATAAGAATTGAGAAGCACCCCTAGTTTCCATTACACTCTAAAAAACACTGGGTTAAAAACAACCCAATTTAGCAAATTGGGTTGTTTATTTAACCCATCATAATGGGTTGTTGCGTAAGTAATTACTGTTTTTTTTCTTTGGTTATTATATATTATATTATATATGTAAAACCGCAAACAACTTAAATTAATTTTAGGTCAGTTGATTTGCATGCTATTTTTAACTCATAAATACCCTTTTTCATTTATGTATTTATATATTTTATTATTTGTTATTGTTGTCTAAGTTATGGCACCACAAATTTACCGAATACCGATCGAGCTCAGCCATCTTGTAGGACATCTAAATTCTCTAATTGCACCGCGAGGATCGAGGGGTGAGGAGGCTTCCTGAGGAGCTATGAGCGAGGATAAACAGGTGTATCCTTTGCGGAAGTGTTTTTCATCGAAAAACCTGACGCACGTATACATTCTCCTCCCCCTTCACATCCGTTGTAATAATTTTAATTTATATTTTACCTTTGCAGTTTAAATAAACCATACATGTCATATATTTCAAACAGGGCATCTTGCTTTATTAATATTTATTATGAATGTCTTAAATAACAAACTTTAACAACATAAGGGCAGATCCCTTTAGCGCAGCTGATGACGCTTTGAAGTGACCCTAAAGGGAGCGAGGGTATAGCATTTCACTTGATTCAACTCCTCCGTCCTCCCGTCTTTTCCTTGCATCCTTCCCTCGCATCCTGAAGGGGGGGAGCTAAGACGCGAGGAAAGGAAGCAGGAAAGGAAACGAGGATGCACAAATAAGAATTGAGAAGCACCCCTAGTTTCCATTACACTCTAAAAAATACTGGGTTAAAAACAACCCAATTTAGCAAATTGGGTTGTTTATTTAACCCATCATAATGGGTTGATTTAACCCAGCTAATGGGTTTATTCATTTTTACTATATTACTAGCTTATTTTTTTGCTTCATACATTAACTAATATTAACAGATTAACTTAAATCCTCTAAACCTTTCTAAAATACTCCACACAACCACTGGTTTGCATGATAACTTCCTTTATTTATCATTTACAGCATTGTTTATATCGTTTTTAATAGGCTATGCATATTGCCTATATTTAAACTCGTTTAACAAACATTAGAAGAAAAATTCAACATTAAACAGTAGTAATTCACGTGTAATCGACCAATCTCTGTTATTCTGTTTCCACCATAACGGCGCTGGTTCTCGAGCCCGAGCTGGAGTTGTGTTCGGCGGGAAACTGCGAACGGACCGCCGCCCTGCGTTTCACTCTAGCCGAAACATGCTGTGACTCCATAACCTGCCAATAAACAAACAATAAACAGCTCTGAGGACATGTTTTAACATCCAAAGTATTATATTCTGTACGTTTATGAATAAAATTGTTTATTTTATGCAAAGCATCAGGCTTTTCCATCATGAGAAAAGACCGCAGACACTCGTTAAAGGTGATTCACACCGCACGCCTGTATGTTGCTCTGCATAAAATTGAATGATATACAGCACAGTAACGATTTTATAGATAAAATAAAATGTACACAAACCTGTATTTTACCGAAGAATGCATCAATTCGATGGCACTTAGAACTGCTCTCTCGTGAAGAGATCTGAGGACGCGAAATCCCAGCGATAAATAACTCAACCGCTGGGTTACGTCTGACCCTGGATCTGAGTAACACAAAAACTACCAAACATTGGGTTGTTATGTCTGACCCAGGAGCTGCAAAACAACCCAAACACTGGGTTTTTACATTTGACCCAGAAGCTGGGTAACACAAAAACTACCCTAACACTGAAAATTACCCAAAAGGCTCAACCCAGCATTTGGGTTAAAAAAAATAACCCAGGATTTTTTAGAGTGTAGTTGCCCTGATTAGTTCACTCTGTTCACCTGTGTTTTCTACGTCACCTTGTTAATCATCTCGTTTGCTCCTTTTGTTTGCCTGTCTAAGGCGGGCGTACACGGTGCGATTTTTGCTGTCGTATGAGCTCGCAGGCGTTTTTTTCTCTCGGGAGAAAATCGCAGATGCTCGCATGGTCGCGGCTCGTACCGTGTGAGAAGAATTATGAGCCGATCCCAGACGTTATGAGCACCTCCTGACCTCCCGATAATTTTCAAACATGTAAAAAAAAATCGGATACTGTCGGTTTAAATTTGTGGCGTATGTACGGTTGAACGAGACGATTTGGCGATCAATCTGAAGTTGACCAATCAGAACATGACAAAAACCATATAGTCTATAATAATTTTTGTTTAATTATACAGTTCTATTTTTTATTTGTTATTCCGAATGTGCCAAATTTGCCGTTCAGCTTTATGAATGAATATGCCTGTTGTATTTCCGGCAAAACGAGCAGAAATTCAGAAATGGCCTACTCCCTCGAGTTCTTTATGAAGAACAGAAAGTCCATGATTTTCTCTGCTTTTCAGCCATTCTCTTTGCCATGCCCTTTGTCTACGTTTTTTTTTTTTGGGACATCAAGCCGCCTGCCACAAAGAAAACTATTTCGTCCTCAGAATCCATATTTTCATGAATGGCGCAAAACGTAATGCTTACGTCAGAGTTTGTAAAATCGTAGTAAATTCGTGTCGTGTGTGACTGCCTCCGTACGATTTTCGGATAAACTCAATCGTGACATGTGCCAGAGCTCACGACGTTCCGACCTTCAGAATCGCACCGTGTACGTCCGCCTTAAGCCTTCAATTTCTGTCCTCTCATCGTCCTGGATTGATGTTTATGAAATGGATTGTGTGAGTAGTGTGGATTAGTTCTCCTGGTTATTCTCCTGTCCTTTTGTTTTGAAGTTGGAATTAAGGACTATTTACGTTTACTCCATCGTCGTGCGCTATTGCTACAACCACGTTTCGTGACAATTCTATTCTATTGTAATGTCTTTTTACAATTATATATATATATATATATACTACAACCACGTTTCGTGATTCTATTATTCTATTGTAATGTCTTTTTACAATTAAATATATATATATATATATATATATATATATATATATATATATATATATATATATATATATATATATATATATTTAAAATCTCACACAACTGATTTATTTATTTATATTTTTATTTGCTATTATTCTGCAAGTTATGGTACCACAGAATTTTCATTTGGTTTATTTATTTATTTGTAATCAGACATCAAAGTGTGTAATATATAAAATCTCACACAGCTTTAAAGTAGTTTTTCGTCAGTTGTTTTGCATGTTATTTTTAACTCTTAAATCCCCTTTGTCGCAATTTCTACTAGTTTGTTTACACGGCGTGTTTGAAGTGAATCCTCCCTATTCCCCCGAGAAGTTTAAACATCTCAGTCATGTGAAACCATGTGTGAGGTTTCAGATTTCTCAGAGTGACTTTGGCCCTCTTCACCAGACAAAGACCGGCTGTTACACAACAATGCGAGTGATATCGGCTCTGTACGCCTGGCTTTACCTCACAAAGAGTTCCTTATTTCTCTGTCGAGAATAATTATGTCAATTACACGCAGTTTGACTCGTATCTGTTGTGTTTATGGTTTGTTTTCACACAGAATTGAGGTAAAACCCTATGCTTGTGTAATCAGTAAGCTCTGATTAGGACCCCTGTGGTGTCAGACTGTGACCAAGAACATTATTTGGGCATTGTTTTGCTCTTAGACTGGTTTATCCAGTAACTCACATAAGCAGCGCTAGCGGTGCCAGTGTTGATGTTATGTAAGTGGGACCCTGGCACAGGCAGTCATATGCAGGATAATTGAGCGCTAGTTGTTTTCCCCAGCTAAACAGTCATTATGTAATGAGGTTTACCCCAGCACAACAACTCTTTTTCAACCTAAATGTTCCTGGTCTTTGAGTCAAAGTCTAAATATAAACTTCTCCTCAAAAAGCCACATGACTTGAGGTACCATTTGTGTTTTTAACACAAAATGTGCTTGACTAATTATTTGTCAAAGTTTAATACAAATACCTAATCCTAAAATAAGCGATAATGTGTTTAGCTTAGCCAACACCGCTAATTCTGTCTCTAACTACAGGAGGTCACAGGGCTCCAGAGTCTCTTGCCAGAAGAAACGCGGTGAAGGGGACGATAGACAGACACATGGAAAATGGAGTGAGTATGAATTCCCTTCAGAGAATTGTTAAGTTCTGCCCTCTTGGATACTGTTGCTACCTTAGGCTTGAATTGGAAATTGTCAGTAAGCTGTGCAAATAAAAATATTTAATAGACAGTATTTTTACATGGACTGTAATGAATTGTGACACTGCAAATCATTATTTTATCATTTTATAATTTAAATAAATTGTCATGTCTTAACATGATTAAAAACTGAGGAGACTGGAAATCAGACTTAATCCACAGCACACAGGAATGTATTTAAAGATTTTGAAAAGTGAACAGAATAACATGCATAACTGCATACAAGTTGCCCAGAAACAACGTTTTATTTGCTATTCTTATGTAAGTTATAGTATTATTACATTTTTTATATTATATTATATTTTTATATTATTATGATTATTTATGTTTATTTATTTATTGTAATTAAAACTATGTATCCGATATGTATAAAACAATTAAGTGTATATAAAACTTCACACAACTTCAAGTAATTTTTTTTGTTTTGTATATTGGTTTTAACCCATAAATACCCTGTCATTTATTTATTTTATTTTATTATTTTATTTATGTTATTATTGGTACTTTACTGTTGCTATTTCAGTCCTGAATTTGACATTTTCTGTAAAATGTACACAAAGTTAGATGGACTGGAAATAATTGTGACGTTGCAAAAGCATATTTATCTTACAGTTTAAAGAAACTTATGGGTGTATTCACACCAGGAAAGTCCGCTAATTCACTTGCTTTGGTCCGGACCAAATACAATGTTGATTTATTTGTTTTGTTTTGTGTGGTTTGCTTTCACACTGCCCTTTTTGCAAGTGAACCAGAAACTGTAAACAAAACCACACGTGTGCTTAAGGTCATCCATTCATTGGTTCATCCATTCAACCGTACCAGAGTTTGCTTGGAAGCGGACCGAGATCACCTCTTCAGCTGGGTCTCGGTATGGTTGTTTGGTGCGCACCCGAGTGCGATTGCTGTATTCACACCTGCCCAAAAGATCCGCACCAAAGGGGGAAACAAACTTGAGTTTGATTCAATCGAACCAAACAAGACATAATAAAAAACTGAGACTGTAAATCAAACTTTCAGAATGAGGGTCGACTCATAGTTTGATCCACAACACTTGAGATTCATGTAAAGATTTAAAAAAGAAAACAGAATAACACGTATAACTGCATGTAAGTGACCCAACAACTAAGTTTTACCATATTAAATTCCTTTAAAATTACCTTATAAAATGTCCAAACATACAGATTCTTCATAGCCATCCAATATAAAATAGCAAAAGCTCTGATATATATATATATATATATATATATATATATTTATTTATTTATTTATTTATTTTTTAGATGGCAGCTCCTCATATGGACATCACTCTCAGCGAATTGCAAGAGATGGCATCACGGCAACAACAACAGATCAACGCACAACAACAACTCCTGGCCACAAAGGTAGCCTACTGCACCATTGACATAATGTACTGTTCAATTAATTTTTTTTTAAATAACTGTCAAAATTAAAGTAATTTACTTGTTCCAAACCTGTATGATGTTCTATCTTCCGTTGAACACAAAAGGAGATATTCCGCAGAATGCCCATGCTGCTCTTTTCCATACAATAGAAATGAATGGCAACCAAGGCTGTCCTT
The DNA here is from genome assembly GCF_001515645.1 of Sinocyclocheilus grahami. NCBI lineage: Eukaryota > Metazoa > Chordata > Actinopteri > Cypriniformes > Cyprinidae > Sinocyclocheilus > Sinocyclocheilus grahami. Next base: position 870,196 of record NW_015505511.1, on the reverse strand, counting down.
GGTCCCCATCCACTTTAATTAAATGGAAAAGAGCAGCATTTCCTGTTTGTTAGTTGAAATCAACATTTCTTTCTAATAACAGGTTTGAAGTTATCTGTGAAATGGTGTTATTGCTTGCGCACTAAGTTTTGCATTAAGGTCATTAGAATAAACAACTGCATGGAGTCATCTCCATATCAAAACCATTATCGTTTTGTCCATTATCAGCGTGAATGAAAACAGTAGGCACATAGTTCTGAAACTTAATGATGTCTGAAAATGAGTTTTGTTGAGATTGCGACGCCTCCTCACAGGAACAGCGACTGCACTTCCTGAAGCTACAGGACCAACGGCAGCAGCAGCTGCAGGCGTCTGAGCAGGAGAAACTGCGACTGCTGCGGGACAACGCAGAGAACCAGGAGGCCAAACTGCGCAG